>NC_059256.1:8681302-8716302 GCF_017591435.1 Portunus trituberculatus | reverse complement strand
CCATTAATCTGACCTCCATAGATCCTTCCTAATGTCCTAATGGTCTAATGGTACACAAATCTCAAGGTAAAAATGTGTCCCAGTACTGAAGGGGTTAAAATAGTGAAGACTGGCCATTAATCTGACCATAGAACCTTCCTAATGGTCTAATGGTACACAAATCTCAAGGTAAAAATGTGTCCCAGTACTGAAGGGGTTAAAATAGTGAAGACTGGCCATTAATCTGACCTCCATAGACCCTTCCTAATGTCCTAATGGTCTAATGGTACACAAATCTCAAGGTAAAAATGTGTCCCAGTACTGAAGGAGTTAAAATAGTGAAGACTGGCCATTAATCTGACCTCCATAGACCCTTTCTAATGTCCTAATGGTCTAATGGTACACAAATCTCAAGGTAAAAATGTGTCCCAGTACAGAAGGGGTTAAAACATTTTGTACTGTTCCCTTGTACTACATTAATGGCACTCTGGCACACACTCGAGGCACCTTGGCACACCTAACCTAACATTAACCTAACCTAACCTAACCTATCTGGTACGGAATTAAAGTTTTGTGCGTTGGATCGTCACTGTGTTCCCTCACCACATTTCTACACTTCATCACACCATTACCACCACTTTCCAGGGGGCTCTGATTGATGTGACACTATTTCAAAGGTGTTTTTGTGGTTCTACTAATAGATTAATGACAATTCTAGTTGAAATGTGGGTTTTTAAGGGTGTTTTTGTGGTTCTAGTGGCAGAGTGACAACATTTCTGCATTATTAACTGGAGAAACACTCTTTTAAAAGGCTCTAGCTGAAGTACTAAGGGTTTTAAGGGTGTTTTTGTGGTTCTAGAGGCAGAGTGACAACATTTCTGCATTATTAACTGGAGAAACACTCTTTTAAAAGGCTCTAGCTGAAGTACTAAGGGTTTTTAAGGGTGTTTTTGTGGTTCTAGAGGCAGAGTGACAACATTTCTGCATTATTAACTGGAGAAACACTCTTTTAAAAGGCTCTAGCTGAAGTACTAAGGGTTTTTAAGGGTGTTTTTGTGGTTCTAGAGGCAGAGTGACAACATTTCTGCATTATTAACTGGAGAAACACTCTTGAAAATCCCGCCAGTCACCTCTGTGGCCTTGGAAAACAGGTCTTGGAGAGAACAAAGCATTTTCATGAGTGTTTTTACAGTTCTAGAGGCAGACTGACAAGATTTCTGCATTAAAGGGATTCACAGTGTCAGTCTTACTTAAAACTCCAGAAAACTTAAGTTAATAGTGAGTTTTAGAATGTCCAAGATAAAATTATCAAAATGAGAGAGAGAGAGAGAGAGAGAGAGAGAAAAAGATTTGGAATTGTGAGATATGTTGGTCTCTCTCTCTCTCTCTCTCTCTCTCTCTGTGGCAGGGTTCGAATTTGTACTGTAGTGGTGATGTGTTAGGTGGTGTCTGGCAGGGTATAATGCTCCCCTGCCTCACCCTTCCTCTCATCCTCCCCTGCTTCCTCTGCTTTACCCTGCTTCTCTGCCTCCCCTGCCTGTTCTTCCCCTGCCAGTGTGTCATTCCCTGCCTCCCCTGCCTGTTCTGTCCCTGCATCCCCTGCCTCCCTTGCCTGTGCCTGTGTGTCATCCCCTGCCTCCACTGCCTGTGCCTGTGTGTCATTCCCTGCCTCCCCTGCCTGTACCTGTGTGTCATTCCCTGCCTCCCCTGCCTGTTCTGTCCCTGCCTCCCCTGCCTGTGCCTGTGTGTCATCCCCTGCCTGCTGTTCTTGGTGGTGGTGGTGGTGGTGGGCTGGTGGTGGTGGTGGTGGTGGTGGTGGTGGTGTTGGCAGGGTGGGGTGCAGCACGGTGAGGTACTGGTTGGTGTAGTACATGTGGGAGCCGTCCTCTCTGGTCCAATCCCGCAGGGGGCGTGTGCTGCGGTAGGGGTTGGGCCGGGACAGGGCCACCCGCACCCCCGACGTGGCCCTCCTGAGGGTGGCCAGGTCCTGCTGTGCCTCGGCCTGGTTGAAGGAGGTGAACGCGAGGGGGGCGGTGTCCCCCACCAAGAGGGGCAGGGAGTCAGGCCAGGTGTCCCCCTCGTCCCCCTCCCACTCATGGAAGCCACAGTTGAAGGCCAGGCGCAGGGTGGGGGGAGAGGGGGCAGCGGTGGCTGGGGGCAGGTGGTGGTAGAAGGCACGCCGGCACTCCACCACCAGGCGGCGGCCCTTGCTGCGGCACTGCTGGCACAGCTTGGCCTTCTTGCCGCCCTGCAGGCCCCCCATCCCCGGCCCCACCAGCAGCACATGCAGGCGCTCCAGTGCTGGCAGGCGGTGCAGCAGGTACTCCCACGGCGACGCCACCCGGGGCTCCCGCCCGTCCTCCGCCCCCACCACATGCAGGGTGAGGGTGGTCGCCGTGGCCAGGCCCTCCCACACCTCCTGCAGGACGTACAGGGCCGTGAGGGGGAAGGTGAGGCTCTCGGAGACCCCGGCCACACCCACGGGCCGCAGCCTGCTGGCCATGGAGAGGACGTGCTCCTCCATGGTGGGCGCCAGGGGCCGGTACACCGTGTCCAGGGCAATGGGCAGCGTGATGGCCTCGCTGTTCTTGGCCTGCTGGTTACAGCAGCAGCACAGCTTGTACAGGTCACACCACAGCCGGTGCTGCTCCTTGTCCTGCAGGAAGTGCTCGTGGCAGCAGTAGTACACCCCGCAGCACTCCGGGCAGCAGCCAGACCCCGGCCCCAGTGGCCCTGTCATGCCGCACACCTCACACAGCCGCGGGAACAGCAGCGCCTCCTCCTCCCAGCGGTGCAGCCGCCGCCCCAGCGCCAGGCTGGACGTCACGCGCAGCCCCGCCAGGAACGCCCGCTGCTGCTGCAGCCGCTCATCATCTCTGACATCCGCCGTCGCCACCAGCGCCATCCGCAGCGCCCCGCCACCCCCCTCCACCTTGTACAGCTCACAGAACGGCCTGCAACACAGCACAACACACTCACCACACAGCACACACACACTGCATGCACACACTCTCCATCTCTCTCACAGTGACCCTCATGGATTAAAGTTAGCTACATGTCACCAAGATACCTAAAACACCATTAAAACACCCTAAAACACCCTAAAACACCAATAAAACACCATAAAACAACCTTAAAACTGTGCCATGTTGTGAAGTGGTTTAAAGTTAGCTACATGTCACCAAGATATCTAAAACACCATTAAAACACCCTAAAACACTCTAAAACACCCTCAAAACACCCTAAAACACCATTAAAACACCGCCTTGAAACTTAGCCATGTTGTGGAGTGGTTTAAAGTTAGCTACATGTCACCAGGCTAGCCAGGCTGCAGGTGGTGACCCCAAAGATGCACCTGGCTGGTGCTATGGGCCCTAATATGCCCTCCACTACATAGAACATTGCCTGTGCCTCTAATGGGTGCAAGCTGAACACATATCCTCTTCAACTAGGCCTACAGGTGCTATAGGCCTTAATATGACAAAAAAAACACCTCCAAACACACACACACACACACACTCACTTGTGGTAGGGCCAATCTCTTGCCTGGCATCCTCTGTGGCAGTACATGGCAAGGTGGCACTGACTGCAGCGGAAGAGAGGGGCTGCACACAGGTTGGGAAAGTTACACCCATGACAGATGCCGGGGAAGTGGAAACGGTGACCTGACCCTCCTGACCCACCATTTGACCCTGCTATCAGCCCCGTGCCACTCATCCTAGGTCATACTCTGCCTCCCTGCCTTCCCGTGCCTTGTCTTGCCTTGCCTTCCTTCAGTCTGCAATGTATTCAGTGCTTCAGTAAATACACAATCACACACACACACACACTATTAACTATAATACTAATATTCTAAAGTCTTTGCTTGTAAAAGTTTAAAGAAAAAGAATTAATATTTCAAGAGATCATTGTTAACCCCTTCAGTAGCGTGACGTGATTCCCTATTCCTTGTGGTGACTATTTGGTGATTTTCCACAGCTTCACCAACTCATGTGGGGGATTAAAATGGTGAAGACTGTGGCCATTAATCTTGTGACCTCCATACACCCTTGCTAGTGTCAATAAAATGGTCTAATGGTACACAAATCTCAAGGTAACAATGTGTCCCAGTACTGAAGGGGTTAAAATAGTGAAGACTGTGGCCATTAATCTTGTGACCTCCATACACTCTTCCTAATGTCCTAATGGTACACAAATCTTAAGGTAAAATGTGTCCCAGTACTGAAAGGGTTAATAGTAATAGTAGTAGTAGTAGTAGTAGTAGTAGTAGTAGTAGTTGTGTGTGGGGGCGGGGCTGGGCGGGGCACAATGAGACTGAAGGGACGAGCAGGTATGTCAAGATTTGGTGCCTTTTAAGGGACGCCCTGGGGAGGAGCCTCGTTGTGGAGCTGGGGGGAGGGGAAGGAAGACACCTAACAGCACATCACAGCACAGCACAGCACTCACAGCACACACGTAGTAACAAGGCGGAACATACACACAGCAACATCGGACACACGAGCGGGAGATAAAGAGGCTGGGCTTTACATAGGCCTAACTGCTCCCTATGCCTAAACAACAGCCTCTCTCTCTCTCTCTCTCTTCTCACACACATACACACACACACACTGATCGACAGGCCTTTAATATGAAGTACTGTCAAATATCTGGTCAAAATTCACTTACTTCGGTGGAGGAGAGTTTGCAAGCACACCCAGTCAGCCCCACAGCCAAGCCCACCACCCAGTCAGCCTCACACAGCACAGACAGACACAGCCCACTGCCCGCCCCTCCCAGCCTCACCTAGACCCAGCTGCTCTCTCTCTCTCTCTCTCTCTCTCAAAGTAGCGAGGATAAACGCTCGTAATTGTGTGTGTAATTCATTCATAATTGTGTGTGTGTGTGTTTGTGACTCAAGATGACTGGCGGGCGTACAATGTAATGGCAAACATCTCTTTTTCCTTTTATCTAAGCAAGAAGGGAAGAAAAAGGAAGGCCAGGCAGGAAGATATTAAAAAAAGACTTCAATAAAGGTCCACTCGAAATGCCAGCTCCCTTAAAACAGAATTAGCTGAAAAACTTGCAATGTCTTTAAAATTCCCTCCCTCGAACTTAACCCTTTGAGCACCATGGCGCGTTTTTCCTCCTCATTCAAAAGTAAAACCAAAATGTGCCATAAGGTGCGGTTGACATGATCCTTAGAACGTTGCCATATGTCACCCAACACTTCAAATAAATATATGTTGAAGTGCCACTGTTTTATTTGAAGTACTGAGCAAGATGTGGCCCAGACAGTACATCTTGGTGACTATTTGGTGATTTTTACAGCTTCAGAAACTCATGTAGGTGAAGACTGTGGCCATTAATCTTGTGACCTCCATTCACAATGAAACAGTGAAGACTGTGGCCATTAATCTTGTGACCTCCTTTCACAATTCCTAATGGCAATAAAATGGTACAGAAATCTCAGTACTGGGACACATTGTTACCTTGAGATTTGTGTACCATTAGACCATTTTATTGACATTAAGAAGGGTGTATGGAGGTCACAAGATTAATGGCCACAGTCTTCACTATTTTAGCCCCTTCAGTACTGGGACACATTCTTACCTTAAGATTTATGTACCATTAGACCATTAGGACATTAGGAAGGGTGTATAGAGGTCAGGATATTAATGGCCACAGTCTTCACTATTCTAACCCCTTCAGTACTGTGTGGGGGGAGGGGGGAAGGGGTGTTAATGGAGTTAATACAATACCTCACTAAGTTTTTGCTTTCATTTAATTCTTGAAAGTTCACTTGTCTGTTTGTCTTTCCAGTTCATTACCTTTGTTGTTGATTTTCTCTCCTATAGTACTCTCTCTCTCTCTATGGCAGTGTTTCTAGTTGGCTTACATCACCAACACTGCAATGTAACGTGTTCCTCACCAGCAGAGAGAAGCACCAGAACAAACTCACTGATAAGGAGGAGGAGGCAATGAATGGACAGTAGAGACAGGTCACCGCTGCAGGGCTGTGTTGGGTCCCTTGCTCAGAGTTCAGTCACACACTCAACACACACGGCTGGTTGGTGACGCCTGACACAGCTTGGTGAAGACTGCTGCATCCGTGCCGCAGTGCTCACCAAGGCTCAGTCTGGGCTGGTGCACACCCTGGGGCACCAACAGGCCAGCAGGGAGGGACACAGCACTGCTCAGATCAGTCAACCACAAGTGTGGCTAATACTTACCCTGCCACACATACCACACACAGTCACACCTTGTAATACTTACCCTGCCACAAATACCACACACAGTCACACCTTATACAGGAAAACAACTTCACACACACACACACTGTAGTGTAGTGGTTAGCATGCTCGACCCACACTAGAGAGGGCCGGGTTCGAGTCCCGGGACGGCGAGGGAAGTGGGTGCGGCTCCTAATGTGTGGCCCCTATTCACCTAGCAGTAAATAGGTATGGGGTGTAACTGGAGGGGTTGTGGCCTCGCTGTCCCGGTGTGTGGAGTGTGTTGTGGTCTCAGTCTTACCCAAAGATCGGTCTATGAGCTCGCTCCGTAATGGGGAAGACTGGCTGGGTGACCACCAGGCGACCCAGGTGAATTACACACACACACACACACACACACACACACACACACACACACACACACACACACACCTTGAGTGAAAATCAACTAACAAACAAAGGTTTATTACAAACATTTATTGAAACTCCTTTACAAAAAGACAACCACCACCCCCACCCCCGCCACCACTACAAGCACGGGTGTGGCGCCACTGGTCCACACAACACACCACCTCAAAAGTGGATCTTGACATGGCGTGCAATGTCAACTTTTGTCTTGAAACACTTGCCACAATCATCACACTTAAAGTCCCTCAGCCCAGTGTGTCTGAAGGTGTGTTTGTTAAGCTTAGAAATGGTGGCAAATCTTTTCCCACACTCATCACACTCATAATTCCTAACACCACTGTGTGTCACCCTGTGTGTGGTGAGGTGAGACTTTGTGGTAAATGTCTTGCCACACTCACCACACTCATAATTCCTAACACCACTGTGTGTCACCCTGTGTGTGGTGAGGTGAGACTTTGTGGTAAATGTCTTGCCACACTCATCACACTTATAATTCCTAACACCACTGTGTGTCAGGCTGTGTGTGGTGAGGGAAGACTTGTAGGCAAATGTCTTGCCACACTCACCACACTCATAATTCCTAACACCACTGTGTGTCAGCCTGTGTCTGGTGAGGCGAGACTTGTAAGCAAATGTCTTGCCACACTCACCACACTCATAATTCCTAACACCACTGTGTGTCAGGCTGTGTGTGGTGAGGTAAGACTTTGTGGTAAATGTCTTGCCACACTCACCACACTCATAATTCCTAACACCACTGTGTGTCACCCTGTGTGTGGTGAGGTAAGACTTGTAGGCAAATGTCTTGCCACATTCACCACACTCATAATTCCTAACACCACTGTGTGTCAGGCTGTGTGTGGTGAGGTGAGACTTTGTGGTAAATGTCTTGCCACACTCACCACACTCATAATTCCTAACACCACTGTGTGTCAGGCTGTGTATGGTGAGGTTAAACTTTCTGGTAAATGTCTTGCCACACTCACCACACTCATAATTCCTAACACCACTGTGTGTCACCCTGTGTGTGGTGAGGGAAGACTTTGTGGTAAATGTCTTGCCACACTCACCACACTCATAATTCCTAACACCACTGTGTGTCAGGCTGTGTGTGGTGAGGTTAAACTTTCTGGTAAATGTCTTGCCACACTCACCACACTTATAATTCCTAACACCACTGTGTGACAGGCTGTGTGTGGTGAGGGAAGACTTGTAGGGAAATGTCTTGCCACACTCACCACACTCATAATTCCTAACAAGCCTGTGTCTCCCCACACCTGAGGCTGACTGCTGGTGCTGCTGGTGACTATCCATGGTGGTGGTAGGGATGACGGCCTCCACCACAGCAGCACCACCAGCACACGCCACAGCCAGTCCTGCAGGGAGCCTTGGGGAAGATTGGCTGGCAGGACGTGCTGGCTCCACTCTGCCTCCACCTGGAACAACAACAACAACAACAACAACAACAACAACAACAACAACAACAACAACATGAACACTGACACTGACACACACTGGTGTGGTGGTGTTGGTGTTGCCAGACACCTTTGAGGTGACAACCAAGGTATGGCAATGGTAAGGAGGGGTGAGCAAATGTGAGTGGTGTGTCTATTGATGGTGGTGGCACTGGCTTGGTCCACTCAGTGACAGTGTGTGGCCTTGGTGAAGGAGTGGTGTGTGCACAGTGCCTTACAGGTGAGTGAGGGGCGCCCAGGGGAGGAGCCTGGTTGAGGGCGGGGAGAGGGGAGGAAAGACACACCCAACAGCACAGCACAGCACAGCACACACACAGTAACAAGGCAGCACATACACACAGCAGTGCCAGGCAGCCACCAGCACAGAGAGAGGCTTTACATAGACCTAACTGGTCACTATGCCTAAACAACAGCCTCGCTCACACACACACACACACACACACTGACCAGCAGGCCTTCATTACCAAGTACTGTCAAATTTCTGATCAAAATTGAGTTCAGTGGAGGAAAGTTTGCAAGCACACCCAGTCAGCCAGTCAGCCAGGCCCACCAGTCAACCTCACACAGACACACAGCCCCAGTAACAGTCTTCCCAGCCTCTCTCTGACCATATGCGTGGCGGAGTTGTGAAATGGGAGCCGGGAATAGAGGCGAGCGCGCGGGATGGCTTCTCGGGGACAGTGCCAGGTAATGTAATGGCACTACCTTTCCTGGCTTAGTGGCTTAGCTGGGAACACTATTTAAACCCCACCATCTTCTCCCAAGGTGGCTTAGGTGTGGGCGCAACTTACAACGCCACTTTCTGAAGTACTCGTAACATGAGTAATGGTAATGTTAGGAATGAGCCCAGAGTGTTCCCTCACAACACTGCCACACACACCAACACCCACTCATACACTCATACAAACATCGCAACACACTACTTGCAACACCAAAGGACATAGTTAAGTTAGTTTAGGCTAAGATAGTGTGTGGACCAAGATACTTTGATGAGATTACCTTTTATTAACATTTTTCAAGATACCCTCTAAGGAGATTTGCGTCCCAAGCCACCCACGACACACCCCTCTCTTATTTCACCTATTTCTCCGCTGCCCACGCCCCCACACGCCCCCCACAGCACGGCAAGGGGCGCCACTTACCCTGAGAGCAGTAAGGGACGCCGCCGCCGCAGGGTAACGTAGGAAATGACGTTAAGATAAGGATAGGCTTCCTCCTTGACCGCCGCGCCATTAGAGACTACGTGACCAATTATTATCTTATTTATTCTTTATTCTTTGTCATTACATTGAGACCCTGGCAGGCTGCTCCGCCAACTAGTGGCGCTCTGTAGAGCCTCTATTCTATAGTAATTAAATATAAAAATAAAGGCCCATCCTCCTCCTTTATTGTATTTATTGATTAATTCAACAATAAATGTATTAATCGATCAATCAATCACAATACTTAGCAGAGTACTGTATAAAATATTGTAAAAACTGATCACACACACACACACACACACACACACACACACGATAAACTCTAGCTATACAAGTAATGTAGTTTAAGTAATCAAACATAAAGATTGCACATTAAAATGTTACACAGTATAATGTTGAGTGGCAGTCCTATCTGACACATCATAGGCATCCCTGAATTAATATGTCTTTAGTCTTTTCTTAAAAAGTTCAATGTTATTGCTGGCCTTGACCTGCACTGGAAGCCTTGCCTATTGTACAGTCTTGAAAGGCTCTCAAACCCGTATCTGAGTTACATCTTGGCTCATTTAGGCTGTACTCCTCTGCTGCACCTGCATGCCTCACTACAACACTTGTCCTAACCTCAAATGGATGCAATAACGTTCTTAAATAAACAGGTTTTCCACTAGTCATGACTTGATAAGTTAACACACAAATGTTGTAAGCAATACGAGCCTTTATCGGTAAGCAATGCAGCTCAATGAGTACTATTGAGTAGGCCTACAGGCGTTACTCTGTCGCGAGGGAAACATATTTGATCATTCTGGCAGCTCTATTCATTGTCAGTTGTAATTTCCTTGATTGATAATTTGGCAGGTTATAATACAAGGAGTTGCATTAGTCCAGCTTGGCTATAACATGTTTTTGAATCAGAGACTTGACAGAATAGTCATGCAAATATCTCCTTATGAAAGCAATGTTCCTCAGATTATACCTTGCCACTCTCACACCCTCATTTATTGGATCATTTAAACTTAAATACTTGGATCACTTAAAACTTACTTAAAACACTCAAATTTTATCCCTAAACACTCAAAACACACAAAAACGTCCCACAACACGATCAAAATCACTCCCACACACCCAAAACACACTCAAAACACCGCGCAACACCTCAGCATACCCCCAAACACACGTAAAACTCACTAGAAACACTCAAAACACACCCAAATCACCCCCACACACCCAAGCCACTTAAAACACTCAAAACAACACGCAACACCTCAACATACCCCAAACACACGTAAAACTCACTAATAACACCCAATATACAACAGAATCACCCTACACACACCCAAACCACTTAAATCACTCATTATCATCCCCTACCTCACTCAAAAAGCCATGTAACACCTCAAAATGCCTCCAAACACACAAAACTCGCTAGAAACACCCACTTATATCCAAATCACTCCCCACTCTCACCCAAAAGACCCCTAACACACTAACACAGCTTAAGAAACTCAAAATTAACCCAAAACACTCAGAAAACCAACCAACCCCTCAAAATTCTCCCAAAACACACTAATACTCAAACACATCTCAATCCACACACTCAAAGTACGTAAAATATGCTTAAAAGAACTAACACACACTGAAAACACACGAAATACACCAAAAACACACTCTGCAACACTATTGAACACACTTGAAATATTCCAAATATAACCCAAAACCAACAGTATGCATTATAGAGAATGTTAGGATTAAAAGGGACACTTACCTAAATATTACATCTTGGCTCCTTCTCCTATTCTGTCTTTATTTCTCATATCTTCTTCATCCACTTCCTTCGTTTCTCCTTCTTCTTTCTTATATTGCTTCTATCTACATGTCTGAGCCTAGAAACACATCAAAAATCTTAGAAAACACGAGATATTAGGCAAAATATTGAGGAAGTGTAGGATCTACTTCCTTCTGCTACTACTATCTACACACCTGAACCTAGAAACACACGAAAACACGCAGGAATCACCAGATATTAGGCAAAATATTGACGAACTGCGGGTTTGGAAAAGAGGCGGCAGCCCGGGGCTATGTTGAGTCACAGAGAACGGGAGAGCGGGGGTCACTCGGCTAAATTACGTAAATCATTTCATTTTAAAAATGACTTTTTTAAAAAACGAAGCCACGGCCGAATGCTTGTTATTTTATGACGTGATAAATACGTAAACTAATTTTCAAAATATCAAAATATCTCCAGCTTAACTAGTTTTTAAAAAATGTCTAAATTAAGTACGTTAAATGTACAAAAACATTTTAACCCATAAATCTGCTAAAACGCCCTGCAAAGTCAAGTCATTTTCACTTGGCGAGTGTTTTACCACATTTGAGGGAGTGTGAGGTATCTTTCAAGGCATTCCACAGCGAGTTACACCGAGAACCACAAACGTGAGCAAATAAAATAAAGAAAAATAAGACGTTTTTTCAACACCACCAAACACCATTTCAAAGTCCACATATTTCACTCAATAGATTGATTTCACGCCTAAAAGAGGACAGCCGATCCTTTGACACCACAAAGGCCCACTTATACCTTCAAATAAGAAATCTCAAAATTCGAGAGGGAAAATTTTGACCGCTAAAACGCCTTTAACACACGCCATAAAACACCACTGAACGCCACATATTTACCCAACACAGGCGCGGAACACACTTCAAACACAACGAAACATTTATACAAACCATAAAAACACACCATGGAAGCGTAATATTACCCTCACGAAATATTCGAAAAAAAGTATTTGACCCAGCAGGCTGCGGGAGAGGCGGCCTGGAGGCAACAGGGAAGAGCGGCGGCGGGACGTCCATATTTAGCCTTTATCATCTTACCACACCAAAATTAAGCCATGTAGGGAACTTTTGACCACGGGATATGAAATGATAGACTGGTGGGTGGATTCTGACACATGTTTGGCTTACGGTAAGTGAAGGAAGCAAATATCAGCGGGCAATACTGACGGCTGGCTCTCTTTATACCTATCACATATTAATATTTACGTAGCCTACTGTCTTCACTCTCATATGTCAAGAAAACCTAATGATAAGTGAATGGCCTTATAAATACCTTTAATAGACGAAGATAAGGCAGTGTGGAGGCTTGTGGTGAAGGCTTGCACTGCTTGGTGATTGGTGATTGGTGCTTGGCGGTGCTTGAAAACTGGCGGTAATATAGCAACACTTCACTTCACTTGTGTGTGTGTGTGTGTGTGTTTTGAGTGTGTTTACGAGTGTTTTCGGTATATAAGAGTGTCATTTGAGACTATTTATGGCTGAGTGTGTGTGTGTGTGTGTTTATGGGTCAGTACGTACAGCCCACCACCACCACTGTTACCACCACCACCACCACCACAAGGCCTTATGTGCCGCTTGATCGAGTAGCAGAAGGTGTCTGTGAAGGGAGAACGTGTGTATAAATGTTTATGATAACTATCTGTGACTAAATCTCTTATCAATGAGACACTATACTTGTACAAACACCACATAATGATTCACTGGTTATTGTGACACCTTTCTCTTCGTTGTCGTGTCCAGCTTTGGTTATTTAATTGATTGATTGATACATTTATTGTTGAACTAATAAATAATTACAACAAAGGAGGAGGATGGGCCTTGCCACCCACCCCCTGGGCAAAGACTTAAGGTTAAAGTATCACAAACATAACTCTGGACAGTATACACAACAAGAATACAAGTATTTCAATAAATAAATACACATATTGCACACCTTATTGCCTAAGACATCCTACAGTCTGGGAGCAAACTGAGGATATTCCCTGAGTATTTCCTTGAGGGTGGCAGAGTCTAGGAGATGGTCAATGAGGCTGTACAAGTCATGCTGACCTTGTGGCCTAAATCTAGCAATGAGAGGACATTCCATGATATAGTGACGCAGAGTGTGTCCCCTTGGTGCAGCACACACCACACACCACACACCAGGAGAAGCACTGACTTCCCAAAAGTATTTGTAGCCTAATCTGAGCCTCATTGCCAGCCTGTCCTGTGATGCAGTGTGTCTCCCGTAGGTGCAAGCTTTAGTTATTTGTCAAAGCAGGAAATATTGAATTGTATCAAGTTGTACATCGAGTGTTGGCAACTCCCGCGGGACAAGAAACACGGTACTGGGACGCCTAATTACCACGAGTTTTGAGTATGATTTGACGGTTTCATTTATATTAGAAAGTGTCTATGGAGGTCAGAAGATTAATGCACAGAGCCTTCACTATTTTAATCCCCCACATGTGCAGATGAAGCTGTAGAAAGTCGCCAAATAGTCACCAGAATGAATATGAAAGCGCGCCTCGGTACTGATTGGGTTAAAAGGCAGACTATATCATTTCTCAAACTCTCTATTTCTATCGCCTGATGTGCGAGTATTTCTGACAATAAACCAGGGTGAAAGGATACGAAGTAGAGGAATATAGACATTTTTTTTCTATCTATATACATATCTACCTTGTTAATAATATTGGTTTATTGACTAATCTATATGACTGTCTATCCATCTATCTGTTTATCTTGTCTAACTGTCCACTTACTTATCAATTCCTGTGAAGTTACCCGCTTATCTGTCTATAACCACCGCCACAACGAGCGAATTGTTCCCACACCGCCGCCACCACACGCCTTGAGCTCTTCAGTACTGGGACAAATTTTTACCCAACCACGTAAAGATTTTAATCAGTTCATTTCCTTGGCGTCAATCTTCTACCAGTCCTTCCTAATGGCTAACTTAACCACGTAAGGATTTTAATCAGTTCACACCTTAATTTCCTTGGCGTCAATCTTCTACCAGTCCTAAAATGGTTATTCTGTCCACCCTTAACTGGCTCTGTATCTGAATGGTGTCCCAGGAAGTGCGTGGTTGTCACATCTTGAAGCAGACCGTGAGCTGTTCTTGCAATGCGCTGATCAACAGAAAACAAACATTATGCACACACTAACTGGGACTATAGAAGATTGATTGATGCATGTATTGTTGAATTAATAGTGAAATACAGGAGAATGGACCTTACCACACACCCACAGAGAATATTGATTGATGTTCACACAGCCTCGATTGTTTTTAGACTTGTAAACTTGAAGGCGCGTGAAATATGGATGATAAAGCTTATATATGTATTGTTTCATATATGTATACAGCATTAAGTGTATTCTATCTAATCTTACACTTCTATTGCTATCGCGGGCAGGAATATTAAGGTGTAGGGCTGTGTCAGGCTATCTCTGGACCAATCAGCGCCGTGTCACTATCCCCTAAGTGTTTATCTAAAGAAATATTTATGATCATCTTTTTTCCCCTATGCAGTGAATCTCAAAAAACGTTCTTATTAATTTTTTCGTCTTAATAAACAAGAATGCTCGTCTCACACTCCTCCTCCATGTATAGTATGATATATGTATACATCATTAAGTGCATTTTGATCTAATTTCACACTTTTATTACAATTGTGGCGCGAAATTTTCAGGTTCAGCGCCTTGTCAGTCATCTCCACGTGTTTATCTCTATCTCTTGTCAGTCTATCTCCACGTCAATGTGTTTATCTAAAGGACTATTTATGTGCGGATGTTGCATAAATGTTGCGTATCTTGGGTGCTTTCCTGCTGCTAGAAGATAAGGCACACTAGTTATTATTAGCACACACGTCATTATCTTTATTCAGAGAGAGAGAGAGAGAGAGAGAGAGAGAGAGTGTGTGTGTATGAAGGACAAAACAATTTAACCAGCCACCATTAATTCAGACTATCATATCTAACGTCATTTTACCATCAGTTTGACATAAAAAGTCTTATTTGTGTACTGCGAAATATTCCGCTATTGTCATCTTGCCATTTCCGTGCATAGATAAGAGACAGGAGAAATATTATGTTAATTTCACTTTAGAAGACAACCATTTTGTTAACGCATGTAGAGGGGTAAAAAAGTAAATATAAATTATTATCTTACTCTTTTATCTCTTAATTCACTAATTTGAGCATTATCTTTCCTGTAAAGATGAAAACAAAGCAAAGTATCCCGTGATAAAGATCCGCTATGTTGTCTCCAGTTTCCTGAAAGCAAGACAAACATTTCAATCACACATGCAAAGGAGTAAAAAATAAATATAAACTATTATCTTACTCTTTTAACTCCCAATTTATAACTTTAAGCCTTATTCTTTGCTGTAAAAATAAAAAACAAAGCAAACCGTCCCCTTTTAAAGATTCGCCATGTTGTCTCCAGTGTTTCCTCAAAGCAAGAAAGTGACAGGAAGGAGTGTAGGTGGCAGTGACGGAGGGGTGATATTTGACTCATTTCTCCCTTATTTACGCCCTTAGCACGTCATGGCCAGGCGAAGAGACTACTCCTATATCAGCCCCTGTGTTAAATGGACGCTATTTGCTTTTAACTTCATTTTTTGGGTGAGATATGAAGGAAATGTGTGTGTGTGTGTGTGTGTGTGTGTTTCCTGTTTCGTGTGTATCTTTGTGTGTGTGTACGTGTGTGTGTACGTGTGTGTGTACGTGTGTGTGTACGTGTGTGTGTACGTGTGTGTGTGGCTCATAGTTTCCTGCCTCTATTTTTCAGTTTTTTTGTGGGTAAATTTCCAGCCTATCTTGAATTTCTTGTCCCTAGGTCTAACAAGCCTTGGGACCTCGGAAAGGGGTGGGGGTTTATGGAGGGAGGGGGAAGGGACCTAACCTAACCTAACCTATATTCTGTCCTGGAGTTGTTATCAATTTCCTTCAGTCGTCCTTCATATGTGAGGTCCTTTAGTCCCATTTCCCTCAGTTCTTCATATGTGAGGTCCTTAAGTCCCATTTTCCTTCATATGTGAGGTCCTTTAGTCCCATTTCCTTCAGTTCTTCATATGTGAGGTCCTTTAGTCCCATTTCCTTCAGTCCTTCATATGTGAGGTCCTTTAGTCCCATTTTCCTTCATATGTGAGGTCCTTTAGTCCCATTTCCTTCAGTTCTTCATATGGGAGGTCTTTTAGTCCCATTTCCTTCATATGTGAGGTCCTTTAGTCCCATTTCCTTCAGTCCTTCATATGTGAGGTCCTTAAGTCCCATTTCCTTCATATGTGAGGTCCTTTAGTCCCATTTCCTTCATATGTGAGGTCCTTTAGTCCCATTTCCTTCAGTTCTTCATATGTGAGGTCCTTTAGTCCCATTTCCTTCAGTTCTTCATATGTGAGGTCCTTTAGTCCCATTTCCTTCATATATAAGGTCGTTTAGTCCCATTTCCTTCATATGTGAGGTCCTTTAGTCCCATTTCCTTCAGTTCTTCATATGTGAGGTCCTTTAGTCCCATTTCCTTCATATGTGAGATCCTTTAGTCCCATTTCCTTCATATGTAAGGTCCTTTAGTCCCATTTCCCTCAGTTCTTCATATGTGAGGTCCTTTAGTCCCATTTCCCTTCATATGTGAGGTCCTTAAGTCCCATTTCCCTCAGTTCTTCATATGTGAGGTCCTTTAGTCCCATTTCCTTCATATGTGAGGTCCTTTAGTCCCATTTCCTTCAGTCCTTCATATGTGAGGTCCTTTAGTCCCATTTCCTTCATATGTGAGGTCCTTTAGTCCCATTTCCTTCATATGTGAGGTCCTTTAGTCCCATTTCCTTCAGTTCTTCATATGTGAGGTCCTTAAGTCCCATTTCCTTCATATGTAAGGTCCTTTAGTCCCATTTCCTTCAGTTCTTCATATGTGAGGTCCTTTAGTCCCATTTTCCTTCATATGTGAGGTCCTTTAGTCCCATTTCCTTCAGTTCTTCATATGTGAGGTCCTTTAGTCCCATTTTCCTTCATATGTGAGGTCCTTTAGTCCCATTTCCCTCAGTTCTTCATTTGTGAGGTCCTTTAGTCCCATTTCCCTTCATATGTGAGGTCCTTAAGTCCCATTTCCCTCAGTTCTTCATTTGTGAGGTCCTTTAGTCCCATTTCCTTCATATGTGAGGTCCTTTAGTCCCATTTCCTTCAGTCCTTCATATGTGAGGTCCTTTAGTCCCATTTCCTTCATATGTGAGGTCCTTTAGTCCCATTTCCTTCATATGTGAGGTCCTTTAGTCCCATTTCCTTCAGTTCTTCATATGTGAGGTCCTTAAGTCCCATTTCCTTCATATGTAAGGTCCTTTAGTCCCATTTCCTTCAGTTCTTCATATGTGAGGTCCTTCAGTCCCATTTTCCTTCATATGTGAGGTCCTTTAGTCCCATTTCCTTCAGTTCTTCATTTGTGAGGTCCTTTAGTCCCATTTTCCTTCATATGTGAGGTCCTTTAGTCCCATTTCCCTCAGTTCTTCATTTGTGAGGTCCTTTAGTCCCATTTCCCTCAGTTCTTCATACGTGAGGTCCTTTAGTCCCATTTCCTTCATATGTGAGGTCCTTTAGTCCCATTTCCTTCATATGTGAGGTCCTTTAGTCCCATTTCCTTCATATGTTAGGTCCTTTAGTCCCATTTCCCTCAGTTCTTCATATGTGAGGTCCTTTAGTCCCATTTCCTTCATATGTGAGGTCCTTAAGTCCCGGCACCATCTTTGTAGCAATCTTCTGTATCTACTACAACTACCACCACCACCACCACTACCACCACTACCACAATTCCAGCTGTTTGGCCTGCTGCTGGTCGGAATTGGCCTGTATGGCGTCGTCTTCACCGCGCAGGACCTCCACGGACTTAAATCGGTGAAAATAGCATATATTGTTTTGACGGACTTGTCAGGAGTGATGGTGGCTCTTGGCAGCATCATATTTGTTGTCTCCTTTGCTGGTTGTATTGGTGCCCTTAGAGAAAACCTGTGTCTCTTGAAATTGGTGAGTGTTTTGGGGTGTTTTTAGGGTGTTTTTGGGGTGTTAAGAAAGGTTTTTAAGGATTTTGGGGTGTTTTGGGGGTGTTTAAGAAAGGTTTTTAAGGATTTTGGGGTGTTTTTGGGGTGTTTAAGAAAGGTTTTTAGAGATTTTGGGTTGTTATGAAAGATTTTTAAGGGTTTTGGGGTGTTTTGTGGTGTTAAAGATAGATTTTAGGGATTTTGGGGTGTTTAGATAGATTTTAAGGATTTTGGGGTGTTTTGGGGTGATTTTGGGTGTTTTGGGGTGTTGAGAAAGGTTTTAAGGATTTTAGGGTGTTTTTGGGGTGCTAAAGATAGATTTTTAGGGATTTTGGGGTGTTAAGAAAGAATTTTAAGGATTTTGGGGTGTTAAGAAAGATTTTAAGGGATTTTGGGGTGTTTTTGTGGTGTTAAAGATAGATTTTTAAGGATTTTGTGGTGTTATGAAAGATTTTTAAGGATTTTGTGGTGTTATGAAAGATTTTTAAGGATTTTGGGGTGTTTTGTGGTGTTAAAGATAGATTTTAAGGATTTTGGGGTGTTATGAAAGATTTTTAAGGATTTTGGGGTGTTATGAAAGATTTTTAGGGATTTTGGGTTGTTTTTGGGGTGTTAAATATAGTTTTTTAAGGATTTTGGGATGTTTTTGTAGTAGTAGTAGTAGTGGCAGTGGTAGTAGTAGTAGTAGTAGTAGCAATAGTAGTAGTAGTAGCAGTAGCAATAGCAATAATAACAAATTTTTATCATAATTAATCAAAATCTTTATATACTCTGAAATTATCAACATATTTACCCTCCTCCTCCTCCTCCACCACCTCCACCACTACCACCTCCACCTCCTCCTCCTCCTCCTCCTCCTCCTCCTCCTCCTCCACCCGCAGTATTTCTGGAGCCTGACGATATTCCTAGTGGCGGAGCTTATCTTTGCCATCGGATGCATTTTGTTTCCGTGGAAGTCGAGAGAGATCATGGAAAGTTTGCTGTCAAAGAGGCTCATTGAAGACTATCGGGAGAGTCAGAACACGCAGAATTTTGTCGACTCGCTGCAGAGACATGTACGTAAGAGGGGCGGGTGCTGGGAGTGTGTGTTTTGTGGTGTTTTGTGATGTTTTTTGGGTGTTTTGTGATGTTTTGTGGTGTTTATGTGTGTGTGTGTGCATGTATGTGAATTTTGTCGCTGCAGAGACATTTGTGTGTTTTGTGGTGTTTTGTGGTGTTTTGTGGTGTTTTTTGGGTGTTTATGTGTGTGTGTGTGTATGTGAATTTTGTTTTGTGGTGTCTTTTGGGTGTTTTGTGATGTTTTGTGGTGTTTTTTGGGTGTTTATGTGTGTGTGTGTGCATGTATGTGAATTTTGTTTTGTGGTGTTTTTTGGGTGTTTATGTGTGTGTGTGCATGTATGTGAATTTTGTTTTGTGGTGTTTTTTGGGTGTTTATGTGTGTGTGTGTGCATGTATGTGAATTTTGTCGCTGCAGAGACATGTACGTAAGAGGGACGGGTGCTGGGAGTGTGTGTTTTGTGGTGTTTTGTGATGTTTTTTGGGTGTTTTGTGATGTTTTGTGGTGTTTATGTGTGTGTGTGTGCATGTGTGAATTTTGTTTTGTGGTGTTTTTTGGGTGTTTTGTGGTGTTTTGTAGTGTTATTTGGGTGTTTATGTGTGTGTGTGTGCATGTATGTGAATTTTGTTTTGTGGTGTTTTTTGGGTGTTTATGTGTGTGTGTGGCATGTATGTGAATTTTGTCGCTGCAGAGACATAGTAGTAGTAGAGGCAGGTGCTGGGAGTGTGTGTTTTGTGGTGTTTTGTGGTGTTTTGTGGGTGTTTTGTGATGTTTTGTGGTGTTTTTTCGGTGTTTATGTGTGTGTGCCTGTATGTGAATTTTGTTTTGTGGTGTTTTTGTGGTGTTTTGTGATGTTTTGTGGTGTGTTTTGGGTGTTTATGTGTGTGTGTGCATGTGTGAATTTTGTTTTGTGGTGTTTTGTGGTGTTTTTTGGGTGTTTATGTGTGTGTGTGTGCATGTGTGTGAATTTTGTCGCTGCAGAGACATGTACGTAAGAGGGACGGGTGCTGGGAGTGTGTGTTTTGTGGTGTTTTGTGATGTTTTGTGGTGTTTTGTGATGTTTTGTGGTGTTTTTTGGGTGTTTATGTGTGTGTGCCTGTATGTGAATTTTGTTTTGTGGTGTTTTTGTGGTGTTTTGTGGTGTTTTTGGTGTTTTTTGGGTGTTTATGTGTGTGTGTGCATGTGTGAATTTTGTTTTGTGGTGTTTTTTGGGTGTTTATGTGTGTGTGTGTGCATGTATGTGAATTTTGTTTTGTGGTGTTTTTTGGGTGTTTATGTGTGTGTGTGTGCATGTATGTGAATTTTGTCGCTGCAGAGACATGTACGTAAGAGGGACGGGTGCTGGGAGTGTGTGTGTGTGGTGTTTTGTGGTGTTTTTTGTGGTGTTTTGTGATGTTTTGTGATGTTTTGTGGTGTTTTGTGATGTTTTGTGGTGTTTATGTGTGTGTGTGTGCGTGTATGTGTGTGTAACTAATGAAATAGATAGACACTAATGAAATATCACACACACACACACACACACACACACACACACACACACACACACAACATTTCCCAACACACACACTACTATTACTACAACCACTGCTACTATTACCACAAATTCACACACACATACCCACACCCCCTCTACACACCCTCTACACCCCCCTCTCATCCTCTACACCCCCAGTTTGAGTGCTGCGGCATTACGACAGACGGTTACCAAGACTGGAATGCCAACGAATATTTTAACTGTTCCGATCACAGTCCGAGTGCCGAGAAGTGTGGAGTTCCTGCCTCATGCTGTATTAGACGCAAGAACATGGTGAGAGAGAGAGAGAGAGAGAGAGGAGAGGGAGAGGTAATGGTGGCTCAAAGGGTCTGGATGGCATTTAAAAGGTGTTTGATTCTGTTTGAGTGTCCTGAAGTGGTGTTTGAAGGGTGTTTGGGTGTATTTAGGTAAAATAGTGAGGAGATTAGTTAGGAATGGGGAGAATAGTTAGGAAATTAGTTAGGAATGAGAAATGTTTATATTGTTGTTTGTGTTTATGTTAGTGTTGTTGTTATTGTTGTTTTTTTATGAATGTTGAATTAATCTCTCTCTCTCTCTCTCTCTCTCTCTCTCTCTCTCTCTCTCTCTCTCTCTCTCTCTCTCACAGACACATCTCAACTCCATGTGTGGATATGATGTGCAGAAAAAAAAGGTATGTGTGTGTGTGTGTGTGTGTGTGTGTGTGTGTGTGTGTGTGTGATGGTATGTGGTGTTGTGTGATGGTGTGTGGTGTTGTGTGGTGTGGTGTGGTGGTGTGTGATGTGGTGTTGTGTGATGTGGTGTGGTGTGTTGTGTGGTGTGTGATGTTGTGTGGTGGTGTTGTGGTGTTGTGTGGTGAGGTGTAGAAGAATCTTAAATGCAGCGGTGTAGTAAAATCTTGCTCTACCGCACCCACACCCCCACTCACACCCACATCCCCGACCCTTAACCTCACATATATTTTTTCCACCTCCCAGCGGCACGAGGTTTCAGAGATAATTAACCCCAATGGCTGTGTGACGTCCATCATTCAGTTTCTGGAGTCCAACCTCTACTGGGCGGCCGGGGTGATCTTCGGCATCACTCTCTTCCAGGTGAGAGGTGTGGTGGTGGTGGTGGTGATGTGTGTGTGTGTGTGTCTGTCTCTTTTTCTCTTATTTTTGTCTTATAGCAGACTGCCTAGCTCAGTGTGCCGTACAAGATGCCACAGTGCCACAGTGGACCCTAGCACTGAGCACACTCTGGGTCAGGTCAAGAGTAGCATTAGCCTCTTCAGTACTGGGACGTATTTTCACCTTCAGATATGTGTACGATTAGACTTTATTGACATTACCAAGGTTCTGTGGAGGTCAGAAGATTGGTGGCCTGAGTCTTCACTACTCTAACCACTACATAAGTTTCTGAAGCTTTATAAAATTGCCAAATAGTTACCAGAATTAGTGGAAAAATGCGTCATGGTACTGAAGGGTTAAGGACTGTGCATAGTAGCATTAGTGATCAGTTGGAGCTGTGGCACTGTGGCACTGTGGCACTAGTCTTCAGTATGCAGGTGTCTCCCAGAGCTGTTCCTGCACCTCCGGGAGACACACTGCATCACATGACAGGGTGGCAGTGAGGCTCAGATTAGCCTATAAATACTTTGGGATGTCAGTGCTTCTCCTGCTGTGTGGTGTGTGCTGTGTGCTGTGTGGTGCAGCAAGGGGACACTCTCTCTCTCTCTCTCTCTCTCTCTCTCTCTCTCTCTCTCTCTCTCTCTCTCTCTCTCTCTCTCTCTCTCTCTGACCTTGAAAAAAAAAAAATTAAAAACAAGCCTAATCTTAATTGACCTTACTTGACCTTTGCCCACAGATGTACGTGACCCACCAGGCAAGGTCGCTAATGGACCAGATAGCGCTGCAGAGGTCACGATGGTACTGACAGCCACCCCCCATCCACTCCTCCGCCCTGCCCCTCCTCCCCCTCCCCTCCGCTTCTTGCCCTCTGCTCGATAAGTGATGTCTGTCTGTCTGTCTGTCTGTGTCTGTGTGTGTGTGTGTGTGTGTGTGTGTACGTGTAAGGAAAGCCAGGTTATTTGCGCACATAGTAGTGATTTAAGCTTGTGTACGTGTGTTTGTAGTCGTGTGTGTGTGTGTTTGTGTACGTGTGTGTGTGTGTGCGTTTAGTTCAAATTGGTACACACAGCAGCTTTTTTTTCATGTACGTGGGTGTGTACGTGATTGTGTGCGTGCGTTTGTTCTTGTGTGCGTTTTTCTGTGGTGTGGTCAGAATTGGTACACACACCAGCATTTTGTTCATGTACGTGGGTGTGTACGTGGGTTTGTGTGCGTTTTTGCTGTGTGTGCGTTTTTGTATATGTGCATTTTTTTATTTCTTTTTTTAATCTTAATTTTTATTTTTTAATTTTTTTTGTTTTCTTTTTTCATTTCATTTCATTCATTTCATTTTTTAACATTTTTTTTCATTTTTCCAATTTTTTTTATTCAAATTTTTCTTCCGTTTTCAAATTTTTTTCTTCCACGAACGAATGTCAAAATATCTACATTAATTTCCCACGTATCTTAACACTATGCTTTAACTAAACTACTACTATTATTTTCATTATTAATTTACATAGCTAGTAATTCCAAACTATTATTACTACTACTATTATTTTCATTATTAATTTACATAGCTAGTAATTCCAAACTATTATTACTACTACTATTATTTTGCGATAGTCTTTTACAGAGGTCATATATATAAAGTTGATAGGAGAACCAGTACTCTATATTCCTCCTCTCTGCACTGGTATATTGTTCTAAGAGATTTATATATATATATATTTTTGTATAGTAATGTGTGTAAGGTGAACTGACCCTTATAAGCTAGTTTTACCAGTACACCTTTGCAGTTTGAGAGGTGTATGTGTGTTTGTCTTGTTTTGAATCTTTTAGAGCGTAAATTTGAAGGGTCGACATATTTTGAAATTTATATATGTTTTGATAAGGTGTTTTGCCCTTGTTAGTTGAGTTTTGCCAGTACACCTTTGCAGTTTGAAAGGTGTATGTGTGTTTGTCATGTTTTGAATCTTTTAAAGCGTAAATTTGAAGGGTCGACATCTTTTGAAATTTATATATGTTTTGATAAGGTGTTTTGCCCTTGTTAGTTGAGTTTTGGCGGTACACCTTTGCAATTTGAAAGGTGTATGTGTGTTTGTCTTGTTTTGAATATTTTAGAGCGTAAATTTGAAGGGCCGACATCTTTTGAAATTTATATATGTTTTGATAAGGTGTTTTGCCCTTGTTAGTTAAGTTTTGCCAGTAATCTTTGCAGTTTGAGAGGTGTATGTGTGTTTGTCTTGTTTAGAATCTTTTAAAGCGTAAATTTGAAGGGTCGACATCTTTTGAAATTTATGTATGTTTTGATAAGGTGTTTTGCCCTTGCTAGTTGAGTTTTGGCGGTAATCTTTGCAGTTTGAGAGGTGTATGTGTGTTTGTCATGTTTTGAATCTTTTAAAGCGTAAATTTGAAGGGTCGACATCTTTTGAAATTTATATATGTTTTGATAAGGTGTTTTGCCCTTGTTAGTTGAGTTTTGCCAGTAATCTTTGCAATTTGAAAGGTGTATGTGTGTTTGTCTTGTTTTGAATCTTTTAAAGCGTAAATTTGAAGGGTCGACATCTTTTGAAATTTATATATGTTTTGATAAGGTGTTTTGCCCTTGTTAGTTAAGTTTTGCCAGTAATCTTTGCAATTTGAAAGGTGTATGTGTGTTTGTCTTGTTTTGAATCTTTTAAAGCGTAAATTTGAAGGGTCGACATATTTTGAAATTTATGTATGTTTTGATAAGGTGTTTTGCCCTTGTTAGTTGAGTTTTGCCAGTAATCTTTGCAATTTGAAAGGTGTATGTTCGTTTGTCTTGTTTTGAATCTTTTAAAACGTAAATTTGAAGGGCCGACATCTTTTGAAATTTATATATATTTTGATAAGGTGTTTTGCCCTTGTTAGTTAAGTTTTGCCAGTAATCTTTGCAATTTGAAAGATGTATGTTCGTTTGTCATGTTTTGAATCTTTTAAAGCGTAAATTTGAAGGGTCGACATATTTTGAAATTTATATATGTTTTGATAAGGTGTTTTGCCCTTGTTAGTTGAGTTTTGGCGGTACACCTTTGCAATTTGAAAGGTGTATGTGTGTTTGTCATGTTTTGAATCGTTTAGAACGTGAATTTGAAGGGTTGACATCTTTTTGAAATTTATATATGTTTTGATAAGGTGTTTTGCCCTTATAAGCTAGTTTTGGCGGTAATCTTTGCAGTTTGAAAGGTGTATGTGTGTTTGTCATGTTTTGAATCTTTTAGAACGTAAATTTGAAGGGCCGACATCTTTTGAAATTTATATATGTTTTGATAAGGTGTTTTGCCCTTGTTAGTTGAGTTTTGCCAGTAATCTTTGCAGTTTGAAAGATGTATGTTCGTTTGTCATGTTTTGAATCTTCTAGAACGTAAATTTGAAGGGTCGACATTTTTTGAAATTTATGTATGTTTTGATAAGGTGTTTTGCCCTTGTAAGCTAGTTTTGGCGGTAATCTTTGCAGTTTGAAAGGTGTATGTGTGTTTGTCTTGTTTAGAATCTTTTAAAGCGTAAATTTGAAGGGTCGACATCTTTTGAAATCTATATATGTTTTGATAAGGTGTTTTGCTCTTGTTAGTTGAGTTTTGCCAGTAATCTTTGTCATGTTTTGAAAGGTGTATGTGTGTTTGTCATGTTTTGAATCTTTTAAAGCGTAAATTTGAAGGGTCGACAACTTTTGAAATGTATATATGTTTTGATAAGGTGTTTTGCCCTTGTTAGTTAAGTTTTGCCAGTAATCTTTGCAATTTGAAAGGTGTATGTGTGTTTGTCATGTTTTGAATCTTTTAAAGCGTAAATTTGAAGGGTCGACAACTTTTGAAATGTATATATGTTTTGATAAGGTGTTTTGCCCTTGTTAGTTAAGTTTTGCCAGTAATCTTTGCAATTTGAAAGGTGTATGTGTGTTTGTCATGTTTTGAATCTTTTAAAGCGTAAATTTGAAGGGTCGACATCTTTTGAAATTTATATATGTTTTGATAAGGTGTTTTGCCCTTGTTAGTTGAGTTTTGCCAGTAATCTTTGCAATTTGAAAGGTGTATGTGTGTTTGTCATGTTTTGAATCTTTTAAAGCGTAAATTTGAAGGGTCGACATCTTTTGAAATTTATATATGTTTTGATAAGGTGTTTTGCCCTTGTTAGTTGAGTTTTGCCAGTAATCTTTGCAATTTGAAAGGTGTATGTGTGTTTGTCATGTTTTGAATCTTTTAAAGCGTAAATTTGAAGGGTCGACATCTTTTGAAATTTATATATGTTTTGATAAGGTGTTTTGCCCTTGTTAGTTGAGTTTTGCCAGTAATCTTTGCAATTTGAAAGGTGTATGTTCGTTTGTCATGTTTTGAATCTTTTAGAGCGTAAATTTGAAGGGTCGACATCTTTTGAAATTTATATATGTTTTGATAAGGTGTTTTGCCCTTGTTAGTTGAGTTTTGCCAGTACACCTTTGCAGTTTGAAAGGTGTATGTTCGTTTGTCATGTTTTGAATCTTTTAGAGCGTAAATTTGAAGGGTCGACATCTTTTGAAATTTATATATGTTTTGATAAAGTGTTTTGCCCTTGTTAGTTGAGTTTTGCCAGTAATCTTTGCAGTTTGAAAGATGTATGTTCGTTTGTCATGTTTTGAATCTTCTAGAGCGTAAATTTGAAGGGCCGACATCTTTTGCAATCTCAATCAATTTATTTTAATGTATTTTGCCAGTATGTCTGTAATATGCTGTGAGTTTTGAAAGATGTATGTTTTTATTTTGTAAAAGGCCGTATGTAGATTAGCACAGAAATATCTCAATACATGCAACATTGTGACTCAGTAAAATGTAGTGCCAGTAACATGTATGCAGGTTGTAGATGTAAATTTATATCACGAATCTCAAGGATATATCATTGTTTTGCTACGTCATTTTTTGCAAGCCATAGTGCCCTTGTCGAGCCTAACATGTCCGCACACCTCCGTAATCCTGTAATCCAGTTTGTAAGTGTACGTCTATGCAAAGATTAGCGTACTTGTCTCAAAGGTAAACAGTTTAGCATTCCGATATTTTTGTAAGATTTTTGAGTTCGTAAGTCTGTAACCCTGTACTCCAGTTTGTAAGTCGTATATTTGTGCAAAGATTAGCGTACTTGTCACAAAGTTTAGCATTCCGATATTATTTTTGTAAGATTTTTGAGTTCGTAAGTTTGTAATCTGCCGTACAGGGATTTCAGGATGAGTGTGTGGGTACATCTTTACAATCTCAAATGAGTGTGTGGGTACATCTTTACAATCTCAAATGAGTGTGTGTGGGTACATCCTTACAATCTCGAATGAGTGTGTGGGTACATCCTTACAATCTCGAATGAGTGTGTGGGTACATCCTTACAATCTCGAATGAGTGTGTGGGTACATTTTTACAATCTCAAATGAGTGTGTGGGTACATCCTTACAATCTCGAATGAGTGTGTGGGTACATCATTACAATCTCGAATGAGTGTGTGGGTACATCTTTACAATCTTGAATGAGTGTGTGGGTACATCTTTACAATCTCGAATGAGTGTGTGGGTACATCTTTACAATCTTGAATGAGTGTGTGGGTACATCCTTACAATCTCGAATGAGTGTGTGTGGGTACATTTTTACAATCTCGAATGAGTGTGTGGGTACATTTTTACAATCTCAAATGAGTGTGTGGGTACATCTTTACAATCTCGAATGAGTGTGTGGGTACATCTTTACAATCTCGAATGAGTGTGTGGGTACATCTTTACAATCTCGAATGAGTGTGTGGGTACATCCATACAATCTCGAATGAGTGTGTGGGTACATCCTTACAATCTCGAATGAGTGTGTGGGTACATCCTTACAATCTCGAATGAGTGTGTGGGTACATCCTTACAATCTCGAATGAGTGTGTGGGTACATTTTTACAATCTCAAATGAGTGTGTGGGTACATTTTTACAATCTTGAATGAGTGTGTGGGTACATTTTTACAATCTTGAATGAGTGTGTGGGTACATCCTTACAATCTCGAATGAGTGTGTGGGTACATCCTTACAATCTCGAATGAGTGTGTGTGTACATCCATACAATCTTGAATGAGTGTGTGGGTACATCCTTACAATCTTGAATGAGTGTGTGGGTACATCCTTACAATCTCGAATGAGTGTGTGGGTACATCCTTACAATCTCGAATGAGTGTGTGGGTACATCCTTACAATCTCGAATGAGTGTGTGGGTACATCCTTACAATCTCGAATGAGTGTGTGTGGGTACATTTTTACAATCTCAAATGAGTGTGTGGGTACATTTTTACAATCTCGAATGAGTGTGTGGGTACATCTTTACAATCTCGAATGAGTGTGTGGGTACATCTTTACAATCTTGAATGAGTGTGTGGGTACATCCTTACAATCTCGAATGAGTGTGTGGGTACATTTTTACAATCTCGAATGAGTGTGTGGGTACATTTTTACAATCTCGAATGAGTGTGTGGGTACATCCTTACAATCTCGAATGAGTGTGTGTGTGCATCCTTACAATCTCGAATGAGTGTGTGGGTACATTTTTACAATCTTGAATGAGTGTGTGGGTACATCCTTACAATCTCGAATGAGTGTGTGGGTACATCTTTACAATCTTGAATGAGTGTGTGGGTACATCCTTACAATCTCGAATGAGTGTGTGGGTACATCTTTACAATCTTGAATGAGTGTGTGTGTACATCTTTACAATCTCGAATGAGTGTGTGGGTACATTTTTACAATCTCAAATTATTATTGTTATTATTTTTTTTATGTCCTGTTGGTCCAAAATTACGTATTTGGAACGCACAGCAGTCGAGAAATCCGTGTGTGTGTGTGTGTGTGTGTGTGTGTGTGTGTGAATTTCAAAGTGCGTACATTTTTGCAAAGTGTTTTTTGTGTTGTTTTTAATAGGGACACTTTTGCAAACTCGATACACTCAACTACGTATGCGATTATATTTGTGTTCTTTGATACGAAACACACTGCGGACACATACACCTTTACAAGCTGAATATTTAGTGATACATACGTTTTTTATACAATTTAAGACGACACTTTTGCAAACTCGATACACTCAACTACGTATGCGATTATATTTGTGTACTTTGATACGAAACACTCTGCGGACACATACACCTTTACAAGCTGAATATTTAGTGATACATACGTTTTTAATATTACTTAAGACATTACACTTTTGCAATCTCAATAAAACTTAACACAAACTTATCAAACTCAATAAAACTTAACACAAACTATTACAATCTCAATAAAACTTAAGACAAACTTATCAATCGCAATAAAACTTAACACAAACTTTTTAATCTCAATAAAACTTAACACAAACTTATCAAACTCAATAAAACTTAACACAAACTTATCAAACTCAATAAAACTTAACACAAACTTATCAAACTCAATAAAACTTAACACAAACTTATCAAACTCAATAAAACTTAAGACAAACTTTTACAATCTCAATAAAACTTAACACAAACTTTTCAATCTCAATAAAACTTAACACAAACTTATCAAACTCAATAAAACTTAAGACAAACTTTTTTAATCTCAATAAAACTTAACACAAACTTATCAATCGCAATAAAACTTAACACAAACTTATCAATCTCAATAAAACTTAAGACAAACTTATCAAACTCAATAAAACTTAACACAAACTTATCAAACTCAATAAAACTTAACACAAACTTTTCAATCTCAATAAAACTTAACACAAACTTATCAATCTCAATAAAACTTAACACAAACTTATCACAATCTCAATAAAACTTAACACATACTTATCAAACTCAATAAAACTTAAGACAAACTATTACAATCTCAATAAAACTTAAGACAAACTTTTTCAATCGCAATAAAACTTAACACAAACTTATCAATCTCAATAAAACTTAACACAAACTTATCAAACTCAATAAAACTTAACACAAACTATTACAATCTCAATAAAACTTAACACAAACTTTTCAATCTCAATAAAACTTAACACAAACACTTACAAACGCAATATTTCCGACACACATAGATATATATTTTTTTCAATTAATCTAAACACATACGTACAAATATACAACACAAATATTGACTTGTAATTCATAGATCGATAATAATTTAACATTTTTCAAAACTTCAATTTTTTTCCAAGATTGTAGTTTGAATTGCCAGTAATTTGAGTTGCATGACAAAGTAGCGTTAGTCTCATCTCTGTTTTAAAGGCTCACAACACAATCTTTATAAAATTTGAAAGATTCGTAACAATCTTTATAAAATTTGAGATTCGCAACACAATCTTTATAAAATTTGAGATTCGTAACACAATCTTTATAAAATTTGAAAGATTCGTAACACAATCTTCATAAAATTTGAGATTCGTAACACAATCTTCATAAAATTTGAGATTCGTAACACAATCTTTATAAAATTTGGAACATTCGTAACACAATCTTTATAAAATTTGAGATTCGTAACACAATCTTTATAAAATTTGAGATTTGTAACACAATCTTTATAAAATTTGAGATTCGTAACACAATCTTTATAAAATTTGAGATTCGTAACACAATCTTTATAAAATTTGAGATTCGCAACACAATCTTTATAAAATTTGAAAGATTCGCAACACAATCTTTATAAAATTTGAAAGATTCGTAACACAATCTTTATAAAATTTGAAAGATTCGTAACACAATCTTTATAAAATTTGAAAGATTCGTAACACAATCTTTATAAAATTTGAAAGATTCGTAACACAATCTTTATAAAATTTGAAAGATTCGTAACACAATCTTTATAAAATTTGAAAGATTCGTAACACAATCTTTATAAAATTTGAAAGATTCGTAACACAATCTTTATAAAATTTGAAAGATTCGTAACACAATCTTTATAAAATTTGAGATTCGCAACACAATCTTTATAAAATTTGAGATTCGCAACACAATCTTTATAAAATTTGACATTCGCAACACAATCTTTATAAAATTTGAAAGATTCATAACAATCTTTATAAAATTTGAGATTCGTAACACAATCTTTATAAAATTTGAGATTCGTAACACAATCTTTATAAAATTTGAAAGATTCGTAACAATCTTTATAAAATTTGAGATTCGCAACACAATCTTTATAAAATTTGACATTCGCAACACAATCTTTATAAAATTTGAAAGATTCGTAACAATCTTTATAAAATTTGAGATTCGTAACACAATCTTTATAAAATTTGGAACATTCGTAACACAATCTTTATAAAATTTGAGATTCGTAACACAATCTTCATAAAATTTGAGATTCGCAACACAATCTTTATAAAATTTGAAAGATTCGCAACACATACAATACATCTTTTTCAAAACTGTCCATTCATATAAGCTTTAAAAATTGTCTTAAAAAAATATACACACATCTTTTTAAAGCTGTCCATTCATACAAGCTTTGAAAATTGTGTGTTTTGAAAAATACAATTACGTCTTTTTAAAGCTGTCCATTCATTTAAGCTTTAAAAATTGTCTTAAAAAAATATATACACATTTTTTTTAAAGCTGTCCATTCATACAAGCTTTAAAAATTGTGTGTTTTGAAAGATACAAATACGTCTTTTTAAAACTGTCCATTCATCTAAGCTTTAAAAATTGTCTTAAAAAAATATACACACATCTTTTTAAAGCTGTCCATTCATACAAGCTTTAAAAATTGTGTGTTTTAAAAAATATATACATCTTTTTAAAGCTGTCCATTCATACAAGCTTTAAAAAAATTGCCTTAAAAAAATATATATCTTTTTAAAACTGTCCATTCATCTAAGCTTAAAAAAAATATATACATCTTTTTAAAGCTGTCCATTCATACAAGCTTTAAAAAAAAATTGCCTTAAAAAAATATATACATCTTTTTAAAGCTGTCCATTCATCTAAGCTTAAAAAAATATATACATCTTTTTAAAACTGCCCATTCATCAAAGCTTTAAAATAATTGTGTTCATTTGTCCTTTTAAAAAATGTTTGGCTTTTGTTTCTTTGTTTAAGCTTTTTTTGTACGAAGCTTTTTGTCTTTTCTATTTTCAATTATTGTTATTGTGTGTGTTTTAATGTTTTTTTTAATGCTTTTTATAATGTTTTTGTGTGAGTAAAGCAGGGATGTTTTTTTCGTGTTCATAATACAAACATGATTTTTCTGTAACGCGTTTCAACATTTTTATTATCAAGATGTTTATATTAAAAAAAAAAAAAAAGAGTAAAGATGCTCATTTGAAACCTTTTAAGAAACCTCAGTTAAATAAATTCGCCTCAAATATTCAGTTAAATTATTATTATTATTATTATTATTTTGATGTTTTATCTATTTATTTATTTTTATATACAAAAAAGTCACTCATTTGATTTTTTTTCTCTAGTTTGTGGTTATATTTAAAGTTGCTCATTTGATTTTTTTTTTCTTTTAAATTTCATACAAGTTTTCTTTTTCTTTTTTTATTTATTATTATTTTTTTTTGTTTAAGTTTATATATAAAAAAAATTCGCTCATTTGATTATTTTCTCTAGTTTGTGGTTATATTTAAAGTTGCTCATTTGATTTTTTTTTTCTTTTAAATTTCATACAAGTTATATTTTCTCTTTCCTTTTTATTTATTATTATTTTTTTTATTTATTGAGTTTATATATAAAAAAAAAAGTCGCTCATTTGATTATATATTTTTTTTATTTAATTCCACTTTCATTAAAAATTTCCTTTTCTTTTTATTTATCTATATTTATTTATCTATTTATTTATCTATTTATTTTCAATTTCTATTTATATATACAAAAAAAAAATAAATAAATAAAGTCGCTCATTTGAACACATTAGATCGAACACAATGACTTAAACTCGCCACAAATATAAACAATTAATTCATTTATTTTATTAATCTCGTAATAATAATAATAATAATAATAATAATAATAATCGATGTAATTTGGTATAGATTATTTAGTTATTATAATGCTTTAGTGTGTGTGTGTGTGTGTGTGTGTGTGTGTGTGTGTGTGTGTGTGTGTGTCTTTGCTCCCGTCCTCTCCCAATTTTAGATTTAGAGAGAGAGAGAGAGAGAGAAAGTAGGTAGTTCTCTCTCTCTCTCTCTCTCTCTCTCTCTCTCTCTCTCTCTCTCTCTTGAAATGCATATATACTGTAGTTATTATTATTATTATTATTATTATTATTATTATTATTAGGATATTAAAAGTAGATTCTCCTCCTCTTCCTCCTCCTCCTCCTCCTCCTCCTCCTCCTCCTCCTCCTCCTCTCCTCTTTTCTTTCTTCCTCCTTCCTTCTTTCTCTTCAATCCTCCTTCCTCCTCCTCCTCCTCCTCCTCCTCCTCCTCCTCCTCCTCCTCCTCCTCCTCCTCCTCCTCCTCTTCTTCTTGACAGGGAGAGCCAGTCACTAACAGGATATCATAGACTGTTGACCCGGACGGACGCGCCCCACTACTGAGAGAGAGAGAGAGAGAGAGAGAGAGAGAGAGAGAGAGAGAGAGAGAGAGAGAGAGAGAGAATGTTAGACAGATATTAGAGAGAGTGATGTTGGAGCGAATTTGTAAAGAGAGAGAGAGAGAGAGAGAGAGAGAGAGAGAGAGAGAGAGAGAGAGAGAGAGAGAGAGAGAGAGAGGGAGTCTATTTACAATATTAAAGTGATTACTACTACTACTACTACTACTACTATACCACTACCACCACCACTACAACCACCACCACTACTACTACTACTACTACTACTACTACTACTACTACTACTACTACTACTACTACTACTACTACTACTACACGTGCCTTATAAACAGTACAAAATGGAAGCAGTAATATTTAGTTAATCTCGATAAAAAAAAAAAAATTAATATCTTTGAAAATATTAATATTCTGAGTAATTATTTTAAGATGTTCTGTTAATTCTAGTGAGCTTTTAAAAGACGTATGGACTCTCTCTCTCTCTCTCTCTCTCTCTCTCTCTCTCTCTCTCTCTCTCTCTCTCTCTCTCTCTCTCTCTCTCTCTCTCTCTCTGTGTCATTATTATTATTATTATTATTATTATTATTGTTATTATTGTTAATGTTTAGATTTGTACTGATTAAAAATATTTCTGTATATATATGTGTGTGTTTGTTTGTGCGTGTGTTTGTGGTCCTAAGTACTGGTGGCGTCAGCCAAACTTGTGGAGCAAATGCCTCGATGCCTCCCTCTTAAAGAAGACAAGTTATAGGAATTTGGAAATACAGATGCAGGGAGGGAGTTCCAGAGTTGTCCAGTGAAAGGGATGAAGGATTGAGCGTACTGGTTAACTCTTGCATTAGAGAGTTGGACAGAATAGGGATGCGAGGAAGAAGAAAGCCTTGTGCAGCGAGGCCAAGATGACCAAGACTCAGTAAGGAACGCCAGAAGATCACCAGTAGAGCGACCTTGCCGGAAGCCACACTGGCGATCAGACAGAAGATTGTGAAGTGACAGATGTTTGAGAATCTTCCTATTCAGGATAGATTCAAAAACTTTAGACAAGCAAGAGATTAAAGCTATAGGACGGTAGTTTGAGGGGTTAGAACGGTCACCCTTTTTAGGAACAGGCTGAATGTAGGCGAACTTCCAGCAGGAAGGAAAGGTACAAGTCGATAGACAAAGTTGGAAGAGTTTGGCCAGGCAAGGTGCAAGCACAGAAGCACAGTTTTTGAGAACAATAGGAGGGACCCCATCAGGTCCATAAGCCTTCCGAGGGTTTAGGCCAGCAAGGGCATGGAAAACATCATTACGAAGAATTTTGATTGTAGACATGAAATAGTCAGAGGGAGGAGGAGAGGAGGACAAGCCCAGAATCGTCCAAGGTGGAGTTGTGAGCAAAGGTTTGAGAAAAGAGTTCAGCTTTAGAGACAGAAGAGATGGCAGTGGTGCCATCAGGATGAAATAAAGGAGGAAAGATGAAGAAGTGAAGTTATTTGAGATGTTTTTGGCTAGATGCCAGAAGTCACGAGGAGAGTTTGAGTTTGAAAGATTTTGACATTTCCTATTTATGAAAGAGTGTTTGGCAAGTTGAAGAACAGACTTGGCATGATTCCGGCAGAGATATAAAGTGCATGAGATTCAGGAGATGGAAGGCTCAAGTACCTTTTGTGGGCAACCTCTCTATCATGTATAGCACGAGAACAGGCTGAGTTAAACCAAGGTTTAG
>NC_059256.1:8576302-8616302 GCF_017591435.1 Portunus trituberculatus | reverse complement strand
TAATTCCAGGATGTGTGAGCGTTATTTGTGCTTTTTTTCCCTTATTATTTCACTCAAAGTCTTAAAATGTCAAGGGCGATTTGGGTGTCCGGGAGGTTAAAGGAACGAAAAATGGATGCCCAGCTCAAAATGTCGACATCGGAACAGACCCTTAGAAATTTCAATACCCCGGAAATGACTTGCTAAAATTCACACTTAGACTAAAAAAATGTAAGTAAAAATAATAATAATAATAAAAATAAGTAGAAATATATATAAGACAAAAGATATATATGTTATCAAAATAATAATAATAATAATAATAACACTAAAATAAATAACAATAAACTAAGAAAATAATAAAAACAAGTCAAAATAATAATAGTACTTTCACAATAGTACAATAACACCAAAACAAAGCATAAAAAAAATAAATTAAATAAAAAATATATATATGAAAGTCACCGTTAAAAGACTTCCGTTTTCTTTGATTCCGAAGGTCGAGGGAAGAGGAAGAAAACGAGCCTTACTGATTGAAGAAATAAGGCGGAAATTACCATACCGTTGTTTCTTAAGAGAGAGAGAGAGAGAGAGAGAGAGAGAGAGAGAGAGAGAGAGAGAGAGAGAGAGAGAGAGAGAGAACAGAGTAAAGGGAAATATTACGTAAGGAGATGAAAGAAAGTGAAAGTGAGAAAGAGAGAGAGAGAGAGAGAGAGAGAGAGAGAGAGAGAGAGAGAGAGAGAGAACAAAGAGGGTTATTAAACTCAATACATAAAACATTTGAGATTATGTAAAGAAAGTGAAAGTGAGAGAGAGAGAGAGAGAGAGAGAGAGAGAGAGAGAGAGAGAGAGAGAGAGAGAGATACTTACGATTGAAGAAAGGGAGAATTTTACTTGTTCTGACCAGAGGCTCCCGATCTGAAAGACAGAACGCACACACACACACACACACACACACACACACACACACACACACACACACACACACACACACACACACACACACACACACACACAGAAAACACACACACACACACACACACACACACACACACACACACACACACACACACACACACACACACACACACACACACACACACACACACACACATATCTAGAGAGAGAGAGAGAGAGATAAAGCAAGGTCAGACAAACAAACACACAAACAAACAAACAAACAAACAGGAAATGATGTTATGCCATTGTGTGTGTGTGTGTGTGTGTGTGACTTATGGCCTATATACGCTAATAACACACACACACACACACACACACACACACACACACACACACACACACACACACCTTCTTTCTCATCCGCCCCTTCTCTGTCTAGCATATGGGGGTGAGGGAGGGGGAGGGGGAGGGGGATGTGCGGGCCGTCATGGGTGGGGGGCGTGGGCACATGAGGGGGAAACGGCCCCTCTCTTTCGCCCCCTCCTCTTCCTGCCATGACCGCAACCACCACCGCCACCACTGCCGCCAAAACATCTGAAAAACACACACACACACACACTGCCACACACACACACACACACACCTTCTTTCTCATCCGCCCCTTCTCTGTCTAGCATATGGGGTGGGGAGGAAGGCAGGCAGGGGAGGTGGTGCGGGAAGTCATGGGTGGGGGTGTGGGGCAGCATGAGGGGAAACGGCAGCCTCTTGTTAGCCCCTCCTCTTCCTGCCATGACCGCAACCACCACCGCCACCACTGCCGCCAAAACCTTCATCTGAAAAATAGTAGTAGTAGTAGTAGTAGTAGTAGTAGTTGTAGGGGAGGTGGTGTTAGGAAGGCAGCCTGCAGGGGAGGTGGTGTTAGGAAGGCAGCCTGCAGGGGAGGTGGTGTTAGGAAGGCAGCCTGCAGGGACACTCCCCAGGCTCACAGCACCCCAGGGAGTGACGCCACAGGGTAAGCCAGGCCACCCCCCCCCAGTGTATACCCCCGCGTGATTAATTGATTGTAGTAGTAGTAGTAGTAGTAGTAGTAGTAGTAGTAACAGCAATAATAACAACAATAATAGTAATAATAATAATAATAATAATAATAATAATAATAATAATAATAATACCACCACCACCACCACCATCACTACCACCACCACCACCACCACTAAAATGTAAACAAAAACACGTGGTCAAATTAAAATGTAAACAAAAACCACGTGGTCAAATTAAAATGTAAACAAAAACACGTGGTCTCTTAAATGTAAACAAACCTTAGAGAGAGAGAGAGTGTGTGTGTGTGTGTCTGAGAGAGAGAGAGAGAGAGAGATCCTTCCTCCTTGGCCGCTGGACCCACAATGCCCCTCCTTCTGAGACACACGCCTATAAGAGAGAGAGAGAGAGAGAGAGAGAGAGAGAGAGAGAGAGAGAAAAAATAGAGGGTGACAAATTAACGTATTTTTATTCTCTCCTCCTCCTCCTCCTCCTCCTCCTCCTCCTCCTCCTCCTCCTCCTCCTCCTCCTCCTCCTCCTCCTCCTCCTCCTCCTCCTCCTCCTCCTCCTCTTCCTCCTTCTATTGTTGCATGATGAAATGTATCTTACCTTATCGTGTGTGTGTGTGTGTGTGTGTGTGTGTGTGTGTGTGTGTGTGTGTGTGTGTGTGTTATTTGTCCTTTCTCTCAATTTTATTCTTCTCTTTGTGTCATTCTTGTTTTGTTCTCTCTCTCTCTCTCTCTCTCTCTCTCTCTCTCTCTCTCTCTCTCTCTCTCTCTCTCTCTCTCTCTCTCTCTCTCTCAATTTTTTCTCACTTTTCGTAACCTTGAATAGAGAGAGAGAGAGAGAGAGAGAGAGAGAGAGAGAGATTAATTTTTATATTATTATTATTATTATTATTATTATTATTATTATTATTATTATTATTATTATTATTATTCTTCTTCTTCTTCCTCTTCCTCTTCCTCTTCATCTTATTCTTGCACTTCTTCCATCCATCCTCCTCCTCTTCCTCCTCCTCCTCCTCCTCCTCCTCCTCCTCCTCCTCCTCCTCCTCCTCCTCCTCCTCCTCCTCCTCTTAACACACAAAAGCTTTCAAACACACAGGTAATTGTCACTCCACCTTTTAAAACACTGACACTCTCTCTCCTTACTGTATTAAAACCACTGAAGAGAGAGAGAGAGAGAGAGAGAGAGAGAGAGAGAGAGAGAGAGAGAGAGAGCAGACAGACAGACAGACAAAGAGGGAGAGAGAGAAATGGAGAAAGGATAATTAGATAGATAGATAGATAGATAGATAGATAGAGAGAGAGAGAGAGAGAGAGAGAGAGAGAGAGAGAAATAGTAATAGTAATTCATTTGTTATCCCGTTATAAAATAGATAAATAAATAAATAAATAAATAAATCAACATTCCATCATCGTCATCATCAGGCGGCTTACGTGTCTAGATACCCTCCCCCTCTCTCTCTCTCTCTCTCTCTCCCCCAACCCTCCCCTTTAATAAAAACTCAATATATATTTGTAAAAACTCTCCAATGTCGCTTTTAATAAATGTCAATAAATCTCAGTGTTTAATTAATTGGGTTAATAATGTTAAATAATAATAATAATAATAATTTGTAATGTATATTTTTCTTAGTGTTATTATGAAATTTCACAATATATTTTGTTTTTGGTAATTATTGATCGTAATAAAATAGTAATGAGTGAATGATTTAAGGGTTAATTAAAAAAACAAAACAAGAAATTTTATGTAGACTCGAATGCTCTCCAGTGTTACCAGAGCAGCACAACCCGCCATATTGGAACCATTTTAAGGCATTATAAGTCAATTAAGTTAGATTTCCGCGTCACCGAAGATTTTAACATTGATTTTACTTACAAGAAATTAAAGAAATACAAATAAATAAGTAAAAAGCATAAAATAGCATTAGAAAAAATATATAAGTCAGTTGGTGAGAGTTAGATAGTTGGCAACACTGCACTATGACTTAAGAGAGAGAGAGAGAGAGAGAGAGTCGAAGAAAGAAAATAATAATAATAATAATAAAAAAACAAATAGAAAAATAGAATTAACCAAAAAAATAACACTAGAGAACAAATATGAACCAGCTGGTAAAATAATTTCCAAGTTGGCAACACTGAGCCAGCTGGCCGCCATACCTCATCACGCCGCAGACAACACACCTTCGAAATTAACCACAAAAAAAACACAAATTCCCGCCAAACTACCACAGCCACAGCCACGCCACCCACAGCAGAGGAAGAGAAGAGAGAGGAGAACCAGTGGAGAGAAGGAGAAGAGGAGATAAAGAGAGGAAAGGTGTGAAAAGAGGAGAAATACGATGACAGTGGACATTGTGGTGACAGATGGTGAGGTGACCCCGGCGCCTGACCTGACCTCCCCCGCCGAGCCAGGTCACGATGAGGGCAAGAGGATGCTATACACGCTCAAGGGTGAGAGAGAGTGAGAGTGAGAAAGAGAGAGTGAGAGAAAATTTATACATATTTTTATTATTATTTTTATTAATTTTTTTTAATTGTGGTCAAAATTAATTTGTTTATTTATTTATTTATTTATTTTAATTTTCTGGTGCATTTTTTCTCTAATTGGTGATTGTCCGGCAGCGTCGTAATATAGACATCCCTCACCTCACCCTACCCCACAGTTGTCTTTTATATCCCCACCCTCCCCAGCTGTCTTCATTCCCCACCCCACCCACCCCTTCCCCCCCTTCACAGCTCTCTCCTAACCTAAATATTAACAAACTATAACTTAAACTATAACTTCAGTCCTAACCTAACTCAATCAACTAGAACTTCGACCTAACCTATAACTTCTTCAAGCTTACCCCACCCCCATTACCCCCACCCCCCCTAGAGTGCCTAGCGATGAGAGAGGCACACCTGGCACAAAATCTAGCTCAATATTTCATTTGAATTAATTTTATCATTATTTGTATTGCAATTTTAACCCCCCCCCCTGTGTCTCCCCCAGTGTGCCCCGTGGTGAGGGAGGCGCAGCTGGCTCACGGGCTGCGGCACAGTGACTACCAGCTGTACCGCCAATACTGCAGCCGAAGAATAAGGCGCCTTAGAAAGAATCTCGATTTTATTCAAGGCGATCGGAAGAACTTCAGGAAAAAGATTGTCACTCCTGATGTCTTGAAGGATGATAGGTGTGTGTGTGTGTGTGTGTGTGTTCAGGCATTTTAATGGTTAGGCATGCTTTGAGGGTATTTTAAGACAGTTTGGCATGTTTTGAGGGCATTTTAATAGTTAGATATGTTTTGAGGGTATTTTAAGACAGTGTGACATGTTTTGAGGGCATTTTAAGATAATTTGACATGTTTTGAGGGTATTTTAAGACAGTTTGACATGTTTTGAGGGCATTTTAAGACAGTTTAACATGTTTTGAGAGCATTTTAATACAGTTTGGTGTGTTTTGAGGGCATTTCAAGATAGTTTAACATGTTTTGAGGGCATTATAAGACAGTTTGACATGTTTTGAGAGTAATTCAAGACAGTTTAACATGTTTTGAGGGTAATTCAAGACAGTTTAACATGTTTTGAGGGTAATTCAAGACAGTTTAGCATGTTTTGAAGGCATATTAAGACAGTTTGGCTACAATAAGACCATTTTATTGACATTAGGAAGGCTGCATGGAGGTCACAATATGAAAAGCCACAATCCACCATTTTAAACCCCACACCTGGAGTTTCCAAACCTGTCGGAAAAAAAAAAAAAATTACCAAATAGTCAGCAAACAGGGAAACGTGTCATGCAACAGTTAGGAGTGTGAATATTAAGATAAGTTATATACAGACGCTCCTAACACCACCTCCCACTGTCTCTACCGCCCCCGAAGGTTCCTGTACATCCCTCTAATGACTGTGGAGCGCTACTGGGCGTACGCAATGCAGCTGAAGGAGGAGAGTTCGCAAGACACGAGGAAAAAATTCTCAATGCGGAACAAACTGAGGAAAGCTGCGAGTTATGTGGCAGCGTTTGAGAGGCTGGTGGAGGTCTGTGTGTGTGTGTGTGTGTGTGTGTGTGTGTGTGTGAGGGTGATTGAGGGAGAGAGAGATTGAGAAAGAGGGAGTGAGTGAGAAAGAGAGAGGGAGTGAGTGAGAGAGAGAGAGAGAGAGTGAGTGAGTGAGTGATTGAGTGATTGAGTGATTGAGTGAGAAAGAGAGAGAGAGAGAGAGAGAGAGAGAGAGAGAGAGAGAGAGAGAGAGAGAGAGAGAGAGAGAGAGAGAGAGAGGGAGAGGGCTTGAGAGATGACAGACAGAGAGACAGACAGACAGACAGAGAGAGAGAGAGAGAGATTGAGAGAGAGAGAGAGAGAGAGAGAGAGAGAGAGAGAGAGAGAGAGAGAGAGAGAGAGAGAGAGAGAGAGAGAGAGTGAGGAGAGGGCTTGAGAGACAGACAGACAGACAGAGAGAGAGAGAGAGTGAAGGAGAGTGCTTGAGAGATGACAGACAGACAGAGAGAGAGAGAACAAAAAAACAAGACAAACACACACACACACAAACACACACACAAAAATAGATAAATAGATAAACCACCACCACCACCACTACTCCTAACACCCCCCACTGTACCCCCAGGAGAGCGAGCAGTGTGACGCGCGGACCCAGCTAGAGGTCCAAGGATACTCCGCTTGGCTGCAAGGGACGGTGCTGTTTGAGTTGGCAGAGTGGATAGGGAAGTGGGACAGGCCGGTGGAATATTTCAACAAGGCGCTGTGAGTGTTGTAGTAGTAGTAGTAGTAGTAGTAGTAGTAGTGGTGGTTGTAGTGGTGGTTGTAGGATTTTTGTTGTTGTAGTTAGTAGTAGTAGTAGTAGTATAGTTGTTGTAGTAGTAGTAGTAGTAGTAGTAGTTGTTGTTGTTTTGTAGTAGTAGTAGTAATATTAGCAGTAGTAGTAGTAGTAGTTATTGTTGTGGCAGTAGTAGTAGCAGTAGTAGTAGTAGTAGTTATTGTTGTGGCAGTAGTAACAGTAGTAGTAGTAATAGTAGCAGTAGTAGCAGTAACAGTAGTAGTAGTAATAGTAGCAGTAGCAGTAGCAGTAGGTAAAATAAAAAAATAATAAATCAGGTTACACTACAAACTACCACTACCACTACTACTACTACTTCCCCCCCAGAGCAATCTACAGCAAGCTCCAGGGGGCCGTGTCCGAGGAGGAGCGCGATGTATACAGTGCCAAGATTCAGGAGGTGGAGGTTAAGTTGAGATTTTGCCGACACCACCTTGGGGATCGCTCTGCCACGGACACCCTGCTGGCAATGCGTGGGAATGAAGCCCTCGGAGATAAGCTGGATGTGAGTGTGTGTGTGTGTGTGTGAGAGGGAGAGAGAGTGTGAAAGACAGATAGAGATATAGTTACTGTGTGTGTGTGTGTGTGTGTGTGTGATAGAGAGAGAGATAGTGTGTGTGAGAGTGTGAAAGACAGAGAGAGAGAGAGAGATAGTTTGTTTGTGTGTGTGACAGAGAGAGAGAGAGAGAGTGTGTGTGTGTGTGTGTGTGTGTGTGTGTGTGTGTGTGTGTGTGAGAGAGAGAGAGAGAGTGTGAAAGACAGAAAGAGAGAGATATAGAGAGATAGTTTGTTTGTGTGTGTGTGTGATAGAGAGAGAGAGAGATAGTGTGTGTGTGTGTGTGAGAGAGAGTGTGAAAGACAGAGAGAGAGAGAGAGAGAGAGAGATTGTGTGTGTGTGTGTGTGTGTGTGACAGAGAGAGATTGTGTGTGTGTGTGTATCTCAAAACTCTAATAATGCTGAAAACTGTCTAAACTCTGTCAAAACTGTCTAAACTCTCAAAAACTGCCCAAAAACCTGAAAATTCCATCAAAACATTCACTAATGATGCTGGAAAACTGTCTTAAATTCCCAGTAATGTGTGTGTGTGTGTGTGTGTGTGTCCAGAACCTGCTGGCGTCGGCGAGGGAACGACAAGCCAGTACTTTGAGTGAGGTGACTTGGAAGGGACGAACGCTGGCTGTCAGACATGAAAAGGTGTGTGTGTGTGTGTGTGTGTGTGTGGAGGCCCTGCTGGTGTTTTCCCATCTACCCAGTGTCCAGTCTTCCCTTAAAGTGGTGTATAAACTTCGCAAACACCACCCCTCTCTCCAGCCGCCCTATATATCCATTTTTTTTTTTTTTTTTTTTTCTCTGCATCAGTCCATGTCCTCTAGTGTCCCTTCTGTCCCCCTTCACCAGGTCAGCCCATCAGGAAACTTAACATTCTTCGTTCTGTAGGAGGTCACCAGGTTGCCTCTTCTTCCTCTTCTCTGCCCAAGTGGTGGTCATTTGAGTCTTCAGTGTCTCTATACAGAGTTGCCGAGGATACAGATAGTTTGGTGTCTCTTCAATATTCCTGCTGGTGTTCAGTATGAGATGCAGTGCTAATATTTCTGTTTCTCTGTCTATATCTTCACCAATATGAGATGCAGTGCTAATATTTCTGTTTCTCTCTCTCTCTCTTCACCAATATGAGATGCAGTGCTAATATTTCTGTTTCTCTCTCTCTCTCTTCACCAATATGAGATTCAGTGCTAATATTTCTGTTTCTCTCTCTCTCTCTTCACCAATATGAGATGCAGTGCTAATATTTCTGTTTCTATCTCTCTATCTTCACCAATATGAGATTCAGTGCTAATATTTCTGTTTCTATCTCTCTATCTTCACCAATATGAGATGCAGTGCTAATATTTCTGTTTCTCTCTCTATCTTCACCAATATGAGATGCAGTGCTAATATTTCTGTTTCTCTCTCTCTCTCTCCACCAATATGAGATTCAGTGCTAATATTTCTGTTTCTCTCTCTCTTTTTCTTCACCAATATGAGATGCAGTGCGAATATTTCTGTTTCTATCTCTCTATCTTCACCAATATGAGATGCAGTGCGAATATTTCTGTTTCTCTCTCTCTATCTTCACCAATATGAGATGCAGTGCTAATATTTCTCTGTTTCTCTCTCTATCTTCACCAATATGAGATTCAATGCTAATATTTCTGTTTCTCTCTCTCTCTTCACCAATATGAGATGCAGTGCTAATATTTCTGTTTCTATCTCTCTCTTCACCAATATGAGATGCAGTGCTAATATTTCTGTTTCTCTCTCTCTCTATCTTCACCAATATGAGATTCAATGCTAATATTTCTGTTTCTCTCTCTCTCTCTTCACCAATATGAGATGCAGTGCTAATATTTCTCAGTTTCCCTCTCTATTTATTATTCATGTTTGTTTTGAGCCATTTTCTTTGTTTGGAGAGAGCTACCCCCCTCGGTCCTTTTCATTTTCCATTTTCTTCATCTTTTCCAAGTTTGTTTTTTTTTTTTTTTTTTTTTTTTTTGTTAATCTGTTTTAACTTCTCCCAATATTCCATTAGGCTTCATTTCTCAAGGTTGAATTTCATCTCCCATTTTTTATTTGTGTGTGTGTGTGTGTGTGTGTGTGTGTGTGTGTGTGTGTGTGTGTGTGTCAAGGATGGACAACATTGGCCTTACCTGACCTAACCTCCTCCTCCTCTTACTCCTACTACTATTACTACTACTACTACTACTACTACTCCAGGTCCGTCTGTTCCTGGTGAGCGAGGGACTGATCCATGAAGAGCTGGACCGGACCGCAGATGCCTCCGAGAGAGTCCGTTTGTTGGACCGTTTGTTGATGGAGTGCAAGGATGCCATACAGCTGGTGCGCGATGACCTTAAGAACGATGTGGTGAGTGCCTTGGTGATGTGTGGTGATGTCTTCCTCCTCCTCCTCCTCCTCTTCTTCTTCCTCCTCCTCCTCTTCTTCCTCTTCCATATTTTTTGTCTATATAAATATTTTCTTTGATTTTTTGGTGTGTGGTGACCTTAAGAGTGACGTGGTGAGTGGTTTGGTGATGTGTGGTGATGTCTTCCTCCTCCTCCTCCTCCTCCTTCCTCTTCCATGTTTTTTGTCTATATAAATATTTTCTTTGATTTTTTGGTGTGTGGTGACCTTAAGAGTGACGTGGTGAGTGGTTTGGTGATGTGTGGTGATGTCCTTGGTGAAGTGGTGACCGTACCTAACCTAACCTCACCATTCCTAACCTTTCAGAGCTTCAAGCCCCGTCAACAGAGCAGTGAAGGGCCAGTGTCGCCCCTTCACTTCCTACACACCTATTTGTCTTACCATCGTCTAAATCTCACGACTCTCAGAAATTTGGCTCTCGTCCACACCTATCAGAAGATTGTCAGCGGAGAGGTGCAGGTGTGTGTGTGTGTGTGTTTGTTTGGGTGTTTTGGGTGTGTGTTTGGGTGTTTTGGGTGTGTTTATGGGGTGTTTTAGGGTGTGTTTTTTGGGTGTTTTGGAGTGTTTTTGGGTGTGTGTGTGTGTATGTTTGTATGTGTTTGAATGTTTTGGGGTGTTTATGGGGTGTTTTGGGTGTGCGTGTGTGTTTTTTTTTTTTGTGTGTTTTTGGGGTGTTTTGGGTGTGTTTTAGATCTTTTTGTGTGTGGGTGTGGGTGTTTTGTGTGTGTGTGTGTATCATTATTTTATTCATTTATATATTTTTTATGTAGGAAAGAGTGCCCTTGTATTCTCTCTCTCTCTCTCTCTCTCTCTCTCTCTCTCTCTCTCTCAGGTGGAGGAAGGGAAAAAGGCCCCCAAACTCCAAGATTTAGTTCGACTTCACGAGATAATTATCCAAAACCTGAAAGAATTGCCGAACTTACCAGGCTTGGAGGACGACCTTGACCTGAGGAGCACTGTGGAAGGTCAGGTCATCGCCCACCGTGCCCACCGGTAAGGAGGAGGAGGAGGAGGAGGAGGAGGAGGAGGCCTTAGTGTTCTATATTTTAAGGTTAGGTTGAAATGAAATAGTTTGTTTTATTTCTCCTGTTTTATTTCCTGGTGTTGGTTTTGTTGACATGCACACGCACATACGCACACACACACTTCATCTTTCTTCATTCTCTCTCTCTCTCTCTCACACACACACACAATCTATTTTCTCTCCCTCCCTCTTCTCTTTTTCAATCTTCTCATCCCTCTCTCCCTCTCTCCCTCTCACCTTTCCTCTCCACAGGTGTTACTACGTGGCTGAGAGCTTCTTGAAGGTGGAGAAGTGGGCGGAGGCTCTCGTCTTGTACCAGCAGGCTCTTAACTATGTGGAGGAGGCCAAGGCTGGAGGGAAACTGCAGGTGAGAGAGAGAGAGAGAGAGAGAGAGAGAGAGAGAGAGAGAGAGAGAGAGAGAGAGAGAGAGAGAGAGAGAGAGAGGTGTGTGTGTGTGTTGATAGAATGAGAGAAGACGAATTTTGAAGATATTTTTGAGAGAGAGAAAGACAAATTTTGAAGATATTTTTGAGAGAGAGAGAGAGAGAGAGAGAGAGAGAGAGAGAGAGAGAGAGAAAGCACACCACCACCACTACAACCACCCCTTCTCCCCACAGCCGAGTGCCTTAACAGAGCTGGAACGCATCAAAGCTTCAATCGACAGCAAGAAATTTACAGCACATGCTCAGGCCATTTTAGCAGCCCAAACAGCCCTTGGAGCCCCCACCACCACCACCAAGGCTGCTACCACTAAGGAAGGCAAGGTGAGAGGCTGGGAGAGGAGGAGGAGGATGAGCTGGAAGAGGAGGAGGAAATATTAACACTAAGAGGTGGTGGGAGAGACAATGAAGAGGTGAGAGAGCCTGGGAGAGGAGGAAGGAGATCTGGGAGAGGCTGATGGGAGGAGGAGGAAAAAGATTAGAGGCATTTGGAAGTTGTGGGAGAGGAAAATCAAGGTGAGAGGCTGGTAGAGGAGGAAGGAGAGCTGGGAGAGGAGGAGGAGGAGCTGGGAGAGGCTGAGGGGAGGAGGAGGAGGAAATATTAGTGTTAAGAGTAGAGTAAAAAGGAGGAGGAGAGGAAATGATTGGGTAGCTGGAAGGAAGAAGAGGAGGAGGAGGAGGAAAAGGTATTATTACTATTTCCTTGTGCTCTCTCTCTCTCACAGTTACTGATACACCGGCTGGATGAATACATTGAGGACCCCAGCTTGACCTCCTCCAGCCCCCAGGTCGCCCAGGTTCCCCCCCCAATGACCTCAGTCCCCTGCAAGCCCCTGTTCTTCGATTTAGCCCTCAATCACGTCGACTTCCCCTCGCTGGATGACAAGATAGAGAGCAAGAAGGCTGCTGCAGGGGTGGCTGGGGACTGACAGGGCTGGTGAAGGGCCTATGGGGGGGCTGGGGGGCTAAAAAGTAATGGGGGGTGGTGGTGGTGTAGAGAGGGAGGGGTGGAAATGGAAGGAGAAAGGGAAAAGGGTTAAATTCTAAGGTGCGCTTGCTCTGTCTCGAGTGAGCGTCTCTCTCTCTCTCTCTCTCTCTCTCTCTCTCTCTCTCAGGGGCCCTCTCTCTCTCTCTCTCTCTCTCTCTCTCTCTCTCTCAGACCACAGGGGGCCCCACAGTGTGTCCCCCCCACAGTATGTTGACAAACCCCCTGGTCTCTCTCTCTCTCTCTCAGTGTGTCCCCCACAGTATGTTGACAAACCCCCTGGTCTCTCTCTCTCTCTCTCTCTCTCTCTCTCTCTCTCTCTCTCTCTCTCTCTTGTCTGTAATAAAATAAAATTGCTATTAATTCACTTACTTTACTTAATTTTAATGAAGTTTTCCTCTAAGTGAATATTTTTTGCAGTGCTGGGAAGGAAATGTTTAAAGGGACGAAATTATTGTGTGTTTCTGTTAGACATTACAATAAAAAGCTTGAAAAAATTAATGTTGTTATTGTCATTATTATTATTGTTGTGTGTGTGTGTGTTTGTTGCCTAAGAAAAGAAAGAGAGAGAGAGGCAAGATTAGGTAAGGTTACATTAAATTTGATTACCCAAGAGTGCCCTTCTCTGCACATTGAATACTGACACCTGAGAATCTGGAGCCACATTTCTGTCTGGTGGTGAGCAAGTGTGGTGTGGAGTGTGACGCAGAGACCACAGCCACAGCCACAGCCACACAGCCACAGCTACGTATATACAGCACTTCTGAAGAGAGGGGGAAAAAATTGTCTATGTTAAATTCAAACTTCATAATGTTTGTGTGGCAGAGAGAGAGAGAGAGAGAGAGAGTGAAATACAATGCAACACTATATTTCTTCATCATCTTATCAATTGTTTTGTTGATCTAAGGGCCAAAAATAAATAAATAAATAAATAAAGGCAGAATGTTTTTATAATCATTCACCGAGCGTTTGTGTCATCTCATTGTGTCTGTCTGTCTGGTTAGGTTAGTCTGTCTGTCTGTCTGTCTGTCTGGTTAGGTGTCTGTCTGTTTGTCTGTCTGTCTGTCTGTTTAGGTGTGTGTGTGTCTGTCTGTTTGGTTGGGGGTCTGTCTGTCTGGTTAGGTTAGTCTGTCTGTCTGTCTGGTTAGGTTAGTCTGTCTGTCTGTCTGTCTGGTTAGGTGTCTGTCTGTCTGTTTGGTTAGGGGTCTGTCTGTCTGTCTGTCTGTCTGGTTAGTTAGGTGTCTGTCTGTCTGTCTGTTTAGTTAGGTGTCTGTCTGTCTGTCTGTCTGGTTAGTGTGTGTGTGTCTGTCTGTCTGTCTGGTTAGGGGTCTGTCTGTCTGTCTGTTTGGTTAGGTGTCTGTCTGTCTGTTTGGTTAGGTGTCTGTCTGTCTGTCTGTCTGTCTGTCTGGTTAGGTGTCTGTCTGTCTGTCTGTCTGTCTGTTAGGTGTGTGTGTCTGTCTGTCTGTCTGATTAGGTTAGTCTGTCTGTCTAGTTAGGTGTCTGTCTGTCTGTCTGTGTCTGGTTAGGTGTCTATCTGTCTGTCTGTCTGTGTCTGTCACTCTTCAAACCCCAGACACAATAAGGTCCAATGTCCCGTGGAGAACTCAGCCATAGACCCTATAGGCGCCAAAACAGTACGGGGCAGGTGTCCAGGGGGGGGGGCATGCCTAATTACACCTGAGTAGTAATTCACCAAGTAATTAGTCAATGGCAGCCTCAGAATTACATACAAATTACATACACCCCTTCAAATTCTGACCTCAAATAATTATCCAGTATTCAGTGTAATTGGTAAAATAAAGCCTTTTCTTCAGTAATTACTAAGACATCTCGCCTGGAGTGACTTAAAATGCTGCGTTAATTACAAGACATTCATTATTTGCTGTTATTATTACCTTAAAGGAATGGGTCTAGCTGGCAGGAGAGGACAGACGCACGTGTAATCACCTCCGTTGCTCATCTTCATCTTGATGGTACAGGTGACGCAGAATTTCTTCCGAGTCAGGCCTTTGTATCGCCAGCGCCTGTAGGGAAAATAACAAAATCACCATCTTTCACAGCACTAGTTCCTGCATCTAGCACGCCACATTCTCTCCAGGAACTCTTTCACAGCATCAATCATCCTTCCATTCATCTCCCCACACTCCCACAGACTCTTTCACAGCCTCGATCATCCTTCCATTCGTCTCCCCACAGAGTCCCAGCAGCACCACCATCCATTCCCTTCCTGTCATCTCCACTCTGTCATGCCCCAGCTTCCTCACCACCACTTGCATCATCTCATACCTGTCTCTGGCATACTTCACACACTCCACCACCACATGCCCCACCATCTCATCCTCTCCCATGTCACACATCTGGCACACTTTGCTGCGGGACTCAGACCATCTATAATTCCTTGCATTCACATCCATGCACTGTGCCCCAGCTCGGAGAGAAGGTCCCCACCCAGGCTTCCATCATACCACTTTTCATACATTGGGGCCTCTTTCTCCCTATACCACTCCAAGGTACTCTTTTGCTCCATCCTATTCCTCCAGTCACTCAGTCCCACACCTTCACTACTCTGTCTACCTCACTCCTCCACTTCCTTACACCCCATTCTCTACCCTCTCCATTTCTAACAATCATACTCCAGTCCTTCTCTAAGTGCCTTCCTTCTACCTGCTGAAAAGCCCAACTAGCTATTAGACCACTCTTCACCACCATCCTGACGCACTTTTTTTCCCCACTTGCTACTCCTGACATTCCACAAAAACACTTTTCTCACTATTCTAGGATCGTTCATTCGCTCTAACCTAGCCTTATACCTTAGGGTCGCTTTTACATACCTTTCTCTAAAAGTGCTCCAACCCATGTCTCCTCTAAGGGCCTCTACTGCTGCATATCTAGGTGCGTTAAGTCCCATTCTTGCAACTCTATTCTGCCCTATTTCTAACTTTTCTAGTTCACTCTCATTCCAAGCAATCACATCCATACCATACATGATGCTCGGAACAGCCACGCTCTTCCAAACTTCTCGCAGCACGTCATATTTACTCGCTCTCATCCTTGCTGCACTTCCTGGCCGACCTACCCACTGACTCACCATGCTTATCTTCTCATTATTTGTTTTCACGCAGCCAACCGGACTCATCCACATCCCCAGGTACTTGTATTCATCTGTCTGCTGCATCTCGTTCTCACCTAGTCTCCACACTGAGTTCCTCTCATCCTCTGACCCATTCACAACCATTACCTTGCTCTTTTCACTGCTAAACCTCACTCCAAAGTCTCTTCCATACCCATCTACAACATCAAGCAAACTCTGTAGCTCTTCTGCCGACTCACTCATAACAACAACATCATCTGCATACAAGAGCACACCTATCTTATCATTTCCCACATTTACACCTGCATTCATTCTCCTCAATCTAGCAGTCAATTCTTCTGTATATAAGCTTAAGAGGGTTGGTGATAATATGCAACCCTGCCTAACTCCTCTTTCACTCTTCACCCAGTCTGTCTCTATATCCCCTAGTTTATACTTAGCTCTTGTATCCACATACATACTTCTCACTATGTTAACTATCTCTGCACTTAACCAAATCTTTTCTAGCACTCTACCTAGCATTTCTCTGTTTACCCTATCATATGCTTTCTCTATGTCTAGAAAACCTAAGTATAATTTGCTACCATCTTTCTTCTTTCTCTCAATCAATTCATTCACCACAAACATATTGTCTTCAGCTCTCCTGTCCACACGGAACCCATTCTGCTCTTCACCTAACACTCCAACTCTCTCAATCCATTTACACAATCTCTCATTCAAAACCGCACTGAACACTTTTCCTACTGTGTTAACTAACGCAATCGGCCTGTAGTTCCTCAACTCATTCTTACTCTTATATCTTCCCTTATGCAGCAAAGTCACCCTGCATTCATTCCACATTCTCGGCACTCTCTCCTCCTCCCACACCTGGTTGAACAACTCAGTCATCCTATCAATCACTACTTCTCCTCCATTTTTGTACATTTCATACGGTATCTCATCCGGCCCTGCTGCCTTCCCATTCTTCTGCTTCTTCACACATTTCTCCACCTCCTCCCTGCTGATCCTTTCATTCAACTCATCTGCATCCTTTCTCTCCAGTGACACATGTCCTTCATCCACATCAAAGACCTCACCTACACCTCCAATCTCTTCCCAAAACTCTTTTATTGCCCTTTTCATTTCTTCCTTATCAGTCACCACTGCCCCATTCACCTTCAGGCTCTCCACATTCTCACTGTTAGGCATCCCCTCACCCCTCAGGAATCTGTACCACTCACGACCACCTTCCACACCTTTCTCTCTAAGGGACTGAATCACATTTTTCTCACATTCAACTTTAGCATTCATTATCTTTCGCTTCGTCATTCGCTGCTGACTCACATATGCTGTCCATGCATTCAGGTACTCACTTTCAGCTTCCTCACTCTCATGTCTCCTCTTTCTTAACTGTCTGCACACCCTATTCAGTCTCTTCCTTTCCTTCCTAGCATCTCTAATCTCATCATTCCACCACGGCCTACATGCATGCTTTCTAGCACTTGTTCTTACATTCCCTATCTGACTGGCTGCTGCATTCTTCACATTTTCTACAAATCTGTCATTCAGTTCATCCACGTCATTCAGGCTTTCATCCTCCCATCTTCTCTCACTCAAGTCCACCTGGAAATTCTCCTATCCTGCATCCCTCAACCTCCACTTTTTCCTCTTGACCTTGGCATTTGTTACGTCTCTTCCATTCAACTTACATTCTAGCACCAGCATGTTGTGGTCTAAGAATGTCAATCATCCCTTCTTCATCTATCCACATGCGGTCAACAACTTCACGCATTCTCCCATTCACTAGCATGTAGTCAATCGCAGACTCTTCCTGGTTCCTCGCACACCAAGTCACTCGTCCTTCAGCCAGGGTCTCATTCAGATTCTCCAAGTTCATCTCATTCACAAGCTCATCCAGCATCTCACCATTCCTGCTCATTTGTTCACCTAACATGCCTACGTGAGCATTCATGTCTCCCATAACAATCACTCTCTCTCCAGCATAATCTCTTGCAATCTTTTTCAAAACACTGTATTTTCTACTATTCTCCCTAACTGCTCTATCGCCTTCCACTGTCATATACACTACCACTACAACTATCCTCTCAGCTCTGCCACTCTCATTCAGCACTATTTCTATGTCCAGCTAGATATACACTGACTTTTCAGCGACTTCATCAGTGTTTCAAAGCCAAAATGTCGACATCTTTTAATTTTTGTTGTTTTCTTTCTTAAGACGTCTTTTGTATATTTCCTTATGATAGGAAAAATATGCCGAAAATTATTCTAGTTAGTAATTTAATGTGGCAAATCTTTTTATATAGGTGTATGTAGTTTTTGCAAATGCCCCACATCAAACCCTGGCATAAGAACTGGTTTATTTTATTCTGTATTATATAAAGACGCTTATAACTTATTCATCACCATATAGTACCAGCTACTTCATTTTTAGGCAACCTGTCATCCTGTCACCCACAAAAATGCCCATATGAGAGAGAGAGAGAGAGAGAGAGAGAGAGAGAGAGAGAGAGAGAGAGAGAGAGAGAGAGAGAGACACAAAAATATCAGTCTACCTTTTAAATAATTTTTTTTTCTTTTCTTTTCCACGGGCTATGAAAACACTCGCTGTAAAACTAATATTAGCTTTCCCGCCAAATCACCACAGCTGGACACGATGGCGGAGAGAAATATGCTACAATAACCAATAAAACGATATTTGAAATTTGTGTAAGCATAATACCTCGTTCATAATAAGATATAGTAATAGAGAGTTACCATAGATGTTTATCTTATTAGTACTAAAGACTGCCATAACAGAGTGGTGGTGATGGTGGTGGTGTTTGGCGCGCTACTTCAGTGACACACTATTGCCTCAGCCAGCGTGTCTGCGGTCATCTCTTCAGAACACGCACCAACACAGCCCAGACCAGTGAACGCACCTACCACGCAACCCTGGAACAACAAAAATGCCATATCAAACCACACCCAAAAATAAATAAAACTAAAAAAGTGATAAGAAACTGTACATCATTTCACTAACCGTACTAAACCCAACCATTCACGTACCATATGATAGCACGTGCACGCCCGCCACAGCCAGCCAGCCAGCCACGCCACCAGCACGAGGCTCCTGGATCGCCGCCACGGTGCGCTAACCAGGGCATTACTGGGGAAGACTAGATAATTAACATGTACCTGGAAGAGAAGGTTAGTTTGTACCTGGAAGAGAATGGTTAGCCGCGCCGCCTATCGCCCTATGCCTAACACCTAACGCCTAGCAAACCGTAATTTGTACTTGACTTTATTCCGAAGGGTTGCTCCAGCGGTGTCAGTCCCACGGTGTGACCTGTGATACGGGTACTCACCTGTAAAGAGGAGAAGGAGGGAGTTAGTGTGGTGTGCTTATCAAAGCTAGTATTTCATTATTAACGGAGATCAGTATAGGAGTCACGTGGTTCAGGTTAATGCTTAGTACTTTATTGCAGTGATAATGAGGCTTAAATAACAACCTCAACTTACCAAATCCAACGCGAGGAAGACGCATTCAATAGGATCAACACACTATCACTACACTAACCAAGACGCCACGCACGCACGCACGCACACACAAGGAACCACACTCGCCCGCCGCCATAAGACAAAAGGCCGAGGATTTGTTCAGCTGGTGTGGGATCACCTCGGCTGTCTTCGAATGTGCTGCCCTTCCTTTGGCTGACACACGCCCACCTCACGCCCTCACATCCACACCGCACTATAACATCACACTAACTTTGTGCTCACTGAGACACATTTCAGCGCTAACAAAAACATGAGATTGGTGGGAGATTAATTATATACCGCACTCGATTTGTTTTCTTGCCATACTTTCGCACAGGGACATGGAACAAGAGGCTGCTAACTGCTTGTTATCCTCACGCCACACACCCAAATTAATGGCGATGTTTTTTGTGGTATTAGTGACTCAATTTTAAGGAGTATTTAGGTTATATATATATATATATATATATATATATATATATATATATACTGCAAACCCTTCAACACTTCCCCCTTCTATCTACACACCCAAATTAATGGCGATGTTTTTTGTGGTATTAGTGACTCAATTTTAAGGAGTATTTAGGTTATATATATATACAGATTTAATTGTAGGCTTAGATTGTAACTCTACGCGGGCTATTTGAATGGGTTAAATGCAGCGCTCTGACTAATATCACTGATAAACACCTAAAAAGGCCCAAAACACACACAAAACTCACTAAAAACACCCCAAATCAACCCCAACACATCTCAAACCACTTAAAACACCATGCAACACCTCAAAATGCACACACAAAACTCACTAAACACAACAAATATACTCCAAAATCGTCCCCAACACACACCCAAACCACTTACAACACCTAAACACCATGCAACACCTCAAAATGCCGCAAAACACATCCAAAACTCACTAGAAACACCCAGTACACACAAACCACTCCTACACACACCCAACACACCCCAAACCACTTACAACACCCAAAACACACTCAAAACATCCTGCAACACCTCAAAATGCCCCGAAACACACCCAAAACTTATTAAAAACACCCAACATACACAAAATCACCTTCACACACCCAAAAGACCCGTAACACACACCACACATCTTAAAACACTCAAAACTAACCTCAAAACACCATGCAACACCTCAAAATGCCGGAAAATACACCCAAAACGCACTAAATACACCCAGTACACACCAAAATAACTTAAAACACTCAAAACTGCCCCAAAACACTCTCAAAACACCATGCAACACCTCAAAATGCCCCCAAAACACTCAAAAAATGCCAGTACTCAAATACACCTCCACACCACACTCAAGGCACGTCAAATACACCTAAGAGGCTTAAAACACACGAAATACACCCATAACACACTTATAATATCCCAAAACACACTGCAACACACTCAAAACACCCCAAATGTGTCCCAAATCTAACACAATGCATTATAAAGAACGTTACGATTAAAAGGGACACTTACCTAAATATTACACCTTGGCTTCTTCTTCTATTCCGCCTCTATTTCTCGTTTCTTCTTCGTCCTCCTCCTTTGTTTCTCCTTCTTCTTCCTTCTGTTGCTTCCGTCTTGACGTCTGAGCCTAGAAACACATCAAAACACAAGATATTAGACAAAATATTGAGGAGAAGGAGGGTGACTTAAGTATTGTGACTTGGCTTCTCCTCCTCTTCCTTCTCTCTTTCTCCTTCCTTCCTCCTTATCCTCCTTTATTTCTCCTTTCTACTTCCTTCTGCTACTACTATCTACACACCTGAACCTAGAAACACACGAAAACACGCAGGAATCACCAGATATTAGGCAAAATATTGACGAACTGCGGGTTTGGAAAAGAGGCGGCAGCCCGGGGCTATGTTCAGTCACCACCTGGGCTGTGGTCATCACAGAGAACGGGAGAGCGGGGGTCACTCGGCTAAATTACGTAAATCATTTCATTTTAAAAATGACTTTTCGAAATAACGGAGCCACGGCCGAATGCTTGTTATTTTATGACGTGATAAATAGTAAAACTAAGTTTAAAAATATCAAAACAACTCCAGCTTAACTAGTTTTCAAAAAATGTCTAAATTAAGTATGCTAAATATAAAACAACATTCAAACTCATAAATCTGCTAAAACGCCCTGCAAAGTCAAGCCATTTTCACTTGGCGAGTGTTTTACCACATTTGAGGGAGTGTGAGGTATCTTTCAAGGCATTCCACAGCGAGTTACACCGAGAACCACAAACGTCACCAAATAAAATAAAGAAAAATAAGACGTTTTTTCAACACCACCAAACACCATTTCAAAGTCCATATATTTCACTCAATAGATTGATTTCACGCCTAAAAGAGGACAGCCGATCCTTTGACACCACAAAGGCCCACTTATACCTTCAAATAAGAAACCTCAAAATTCGAGAGGGAAATTTTGACCGTTGAAAAGCCTTTAACACACGCCATAAAACACCACTAAACGCCACATATTTACCCAACACAGGCGCGCAACACACTTCAAACACAACGAAACATTTATACAAACCATAAAAACACACCATGGAAGCGTAATATTACCCTCACGAAATATTAGAAAAAAGTAGGACCGAGCAGGCTGCCAGGGGGAGGGTGGCGGGGACCAGAGGGGTAGGTAGCATCCGGGGACCTGGAGGCGGGAACAGCGGCGGCGCGGGGTCCATATGTTGCCTTTAAAATCTCACCACAACAAAATGAAGCTTTGTCAGGAAGAAATGACCATGGGAGATGAAATAGTAGACTGGTGGGTGCACTCTGGCACATGTTTGGCTTACTGTGAGTGAAGGACGCAAATAACAACGGCGAATATACACAACTTGCCTCTATGACCGCTTGTTTACCTAATCACCTTTACAAATCTGGGTACAGTTCGAGGTATTTTCACTCCCGTAGGTAAATGGAGTCCCAAGATAAGCGAATGGCCTTAAACACACCTTGAGTAAGTGAAGGAGGGGTGTGGTGAAGGCTGCAGGTCAGGGTGGCTTGCCTTGCACTGCTGGTTCACTCTTGTCTTGCCGCTTGTGCTGCTAAAAACTGCCTGGGAATATGGTAACACTTCACTTCATTGTGTGTGTGTGTGTGTTTAGCTTGGTTCTGTGTGTGTTTGAGTGTGCTTTGAGTATCTATGGGTGTGCGTGAATGCGTCTGGGTGTGTAGATAGACTGAGCAGTAAACACCAAAACACCACCGCCAGCACCACCACCACTGTATGCGCGTGAAGGCTGTGCTGTCTGTACGGTACACAACTGTCAATGATAATACTAAATGTATGTCTATGCTGTAATAATTACATATATATAATCCAGCAACCAGAGGTTCCCACACTGAGCCTGTGGGAACGTATACTGACTTAGCATAAGAAGTGCTTGCACATGAAAATGAAAGGATGTGCTTCTCGCTAAGATCAGCCTCGCTTCTCACGGCTGTGTGTAGAAACAAGGAAAAAAATAATTATATACAATGCAGACCCTAACAATCAGCTGGTCACACACACACACACACACACACACACACACACACACACACACATAAGTAGTAACACAACACAGGCAAATTATTTATATACCATCTTGTACACGTCAAAACAATAATAATAATAATAATAATAATAGTAATAATTAGTCAATATTGATTAGTCAACATTTTATTTTCCTTTATTCAAACTATTTAACATACAAAAAGGTGCTATAAGATACAGAGAGAGAGAGAGAGAGAGAGAGAGGACGGGGGGGCAGCCAGACAGTGCTCTACGCCTCTCACAGCACACGATAATGGTAAAAGTCCATGAGAACAGAGCACAGGTTGACTCTCATTGTCAGGGTCACCACCAGCAGGAGCGGCAGCAGCGGCAGGGCGTACAGGATCACTCGCGGGGGCTGCAGGATGGGCAGGGCTGCCAAAACAATGATAATAATGATGTTTTACGCCTGTTCTTGTTGTCACCTTTCTTTTTTATTGTTATTTATTGTTTTGTGTGTGTTTTCAAGGTTGTAGGATTTTCAGGGCTGACAAAATAATGATAATAATAATTATTATCGCCGCATGCCAAGGGGTCTGCGCGACGATAAGGAAACACGTAAACCAGCAGAAGTAAATTGTATGTTAGTTAAGGTTTTAATGCTAAGGACCAAAACTGAAGTTAAGACGCCACTAGAGTATAGTGAAGTAACGAATAAGGGAGAGACAGGCTTGGTGATGGCAGGGCGAAGGAAGAGAGGCGAAGATGTTTACAGTGGAAATTGGTGAGTCTTGAGGAGTATACTGTACCTCCCCTACACGATGGGTCACCAGGTTATCCTGTCTACTACCGTCCGTGGCAGTCCCGGGACACAGGAGAGGGACAGAAGGGAGCAGGGTGTTATACAAGTAACATCGTGAGTTGAGCTTGCTCCAGACAGTTAGACACACACACACACACACACAAGCCAGAGGACCGGGGTTCATCTGCAGGTTTTGACAATAAAATACAAATACATTCCAGTCAACGTGAAGGGTTTCCCTATCCTGACAACCTGATCGACAGCGCCTTAAGGTGGCGGTAATAGTAGTAGTAGTAGTAGTCATGGAGTCACAGTATGGCGAGACAATTTACAGTGACACAATGACCATTTTCTATATAAAAACGTGCATTTAAACCTTTCCCTATACAACACCAGCAAGACACACCAATACCCCACCATTACCACCCCTCAGGACACCCCAGGTCAGGTCAAACAAGGTCAAATAAGGTGGCATTAATGAAGAGAGCCCCTGCCGTCCGTCTCGCCTTGGAAGTTTGCATCAGCTGGGCGGGACTCGAATCGTGGCCTTTTAAGCTGAAAGGTGCCATTTGTACATGACAGAGGGCAGCTCCACCAGCTTGGGACACCGGTACATCCTGCGTGGACCAAGAATAACAGATATTAGGGAAAATGTGGGAGGTTTGGCCGGGTTGTGGTGGTGGTGTCCGCGTGCCACTACAGGCTACCCAACGCCAGCTCCCTTAGCCATGTTCTAATCTTCCTTTATCGTATACCTAGTGGCCATGGCGTTAATACTAGCCTTAGAGGTTTCGTTGATCTCAAGGGTGCCTTCGACAGGGCCAACAAAGATGTTATTATGGAGGAACTCATTCTCAAAGGTGTAAAAGGTAGATTATTAGGATGGATCAGGGACTATTTGTACAATAGAACAGCACAGGTTTGGTTTCAAGGTGCAGTCTCCTCTGAGGAAGTCTTTGAGCTTGGAAAACCACAGAGTGGAGTCCTTAGTCCAATATACACATGCCCAAAGGTACATACACAGTATGTGTGTATGTACCTTTTTGTAGTGTGTTGAGTCAACACTTATAATAAAGGTAGCAGAAAAAAACAATGGTTTATTTGTGTTTTTATTTCATGTTTTGTATCTAAATATGATATTTAAATTCAGTTTTTTGAAGCATACACAATAAATGTAACAAGCACAAGAAGTAAGGTATATATATAGAGAAAAGTCAATTGGTGTACATGCAGACAAAAGCTACATAGTTGATCACATCAAGTACTATGCAAGATGCCACAACAGAGCATACACCATTACCACAGACCTCAGACATTATTAGCATTATATATCAGCGTTGAAACTAACACAATAAGCATATCACCATTCAAAGTTACAAAATAAAAGATGCATGTTTAAGCACCTAGAAGCAGGTGGGGGTGGTTTTGTGGGAATACCCACGTGTTTGTAAGCCCTAGCTACAGCCAAAATATCACTAAAGAGTATGTATGGAAAGCAGAGACGTCACACAAGCAAGTCAAATATACATCAAGCATTTTAACACATAGCTAGGTATCCTACATCAATGCAAACAAACATGTTTACATTCAGAACAAAAAATCATACCATTGTCTTTCCATTCATGAAAACCAGTTAGACTGGCAATAAAGTATATTTGGTCAAGGATATGAATATAATCAGTGAGGCAAAGCAAAAACAATGTAAAGCAAAGCAATACAAACTACACACAAGTGTAATAGGAAAACCTAAAGGTAATAACATTCACTTCTCATGCACAAAACTGTACAACACAATAAGCACACTTTAGTATTGGTTCAACCTAAATCAAGCAAACACCACCATAGATACAACATACCACTAATTGTTAGCTTGAAAAAAAGTATTCATGCACGACACACTAACAAACGAGGACTTAACAATAAACATGCTATACACAAAATAGATTACATACCTTTTCCTTCACAGGCCATATTGAAGCTGAAATCAATACAATATCATAACAATATACAGTAAGTCCTCGTTATACGGTACATGTGCGTTCCTGAAAACCTCAGCGTAAATCAAAATTACCGTATACCGAACCCATTACAACATGTAATAGTAAGGAATGCGTTCCGGCACGTCAAAAGTCACCCATACACAATTTAAAGCTACACGACTTTCTTTGCAAACGACACAAAACTTTTGAAGAAAGTTGGCTCGCACGATGATGGTGGAACTCTACAGCAGGACTTAGATAGACTATGGGAATGGAGGAAAAGATGGGAGATGGAATTCAACATTAACAAATGTAGCATAATGGAATTTAGGGAGAGCAAAAATAGGATAACAAGACAATACAAACTTGGAGAAGAGAAGATTAAGAAGGTGGAAAGTGAAAAGGACCTGGGAGTTCTCATAACAAAGGAAATGTCCCCCAATAAACATATCAATCAAATTGTTGGTGAGACCTACAACTTACTGAGAAATATTACCATTGCATTCACATATATTGATGAAGATATGGTGAAAAAGTTATTGGCATCCTTGATCAGACCACGACTGGAGTATGCAGCAGTACTGTGGTCACCTCACACCAGGAAGAATATCACCAAAATTGAAAGGCTACAAAGAGCGGCCACCAAACTGGCTGGCCCCAACCTTGTCGGCTCTTACGTATGAAAAGAGACTGGACTGACCAACACTGGAGCAGAGAAGAGAAAGAGGCCACCTGTTGACCATCTACAGAATAATGAATAATATGGAGCTTCCTGATAGGATGGACCTGCTCAAGAGGGACACAAGGGACACAAGAGGACATGGACTAAAACTCACAAAACACAACTACAGAAGACACTTCAAGAAAAACATGAATGACACTTCAATTCATGGACAAAGATATGATGAAAAAAATCATCACAAGCATGATACGCCCAAGGCTGGAATATGCAGCTGTGGTGTGGTCTCCACGACTTCTGAAAAGGATATAAGAAGATTAGAACAGATACAGAAGATTGCTAAAAAGATGGTGCCAGAACTAAAGGACCTAATATACAAAGAATGGCTCAAGGAAATGTGACTGCCAACCTTACAAGATAGAAGAGAATGAGGGGACCTAATAACAATGTACAAGATAGTCAATGGCATTGAACAAAATAGACAAGGAAGACCTGGTGCTGGTGACTGACAGAAGATGGAAGGACAAGAGGACATGTAAACAAGATCAGGATGAGGCAGTGTGTCAAGGATATTGGAAAATAGTTTTCCTCATAGAACGGTGGAAAAGTGGAATGCATTGAGCGGTGAAGTTGTTACACCACATAATGTGCATAACTTGAAGGAAAAATTGGAGACATGGAGACAGGACGCTACGAGGCCCGCTCAACCCTGTACAATACTACTAGGTAAACACACATATGCACACACACACACCTTCTTAGGATGTGCAATAATAGTAACAAGGCAACAGGTCTGAGTGGCAAAATTGCCACAGCCTTGTCTTGCTCCCAAACGGTCCGAGGCTGTCCCAGTGTGTCCCATCCCAAGCATGAACTGCAGGTTGTGTGTGATGGCGTGCTGGGAAACATTAAAAAAAACACCAAAACACAGGAACAATGAATGAAAAACATACGGAAACATTAAAAAAACATTGAAACACACGAATAATGTAAAAAAAACAGAAAAACATTCAAAACTTCAAAACACAAGATTTAAATCTGTGGGAGAGAGAGAAGGAGTGGTTATGGGCTGTTAGATTAGGTTACCTTGAAAACGAGTGTGTTTTGGGAATGTTTTGTGTTTTGGTGTGTTTGTGTGTTTCTGTGTGTGTGTGTTTTTGGTGTGCAGAGTGTGCTTGTTTTGGTGTGTTTTGGGTGTTTTGGTGTGCTCAGAGTGTGCTTTGGGAGGTTTTGGTGTGTTTTGGGGTGTTTTGAGGTCTTCTGGGGTGTTTTTGGTGTGCTTAGAGTGTGTTTTGGTGTGTTTCAACATGCAAATGAGAGACACATCTAAATATCACCCAAACACATTCAAACACCACCATACACACCCTAAACACACCAAAGCACACTCAAATAAACAACACTCCTAAACACTCAAAACACACACCCAAATATTTCCAAACCACCCAAAACACTCAAACACCACAAAACACAGAAAACAAAAACACAAAACACAGATATGCAAAAACACACCCAAACCCCACAAAAACACACTCTTTCACCCCAAACACCCCAGAAACACAGCCAAACCCTCCAGTTTTTAAGAGATGTTTAATGATCTATTGACAGAGTATCAATGATAAAACTCTTAAAGAGAGAGAGAGAGAGAGAGAGAGAGAGAGAGAGAGAGAGAGAGAGAGAGAGAGAGAGAGAGAGTCTTGTTGTATTCTAAAAAACATTAGCATCATAACACATCCTGAAACACACAAACAAACACACCCAAAACTGCACCCAAACACTTGTAATATCAAAAACACATTCAAATGATCAAAACACATGAAACACTCAAAACACACCCAAACACACACCTGAATATACAAACATACCAAAACACATCTAAACACACTCAAAACACATCCAAAACACCTCAAAACACACAAAAAACCAAAAACCCCAAAACACACCAAACACACTCAAAACACCTCAAAACACACCCAAACAGACCCAAAACACACCCAAATGCATCCAAACACACCCAAACACAATCACACCTCTTCCTTATGTGTGAGTCTGTAATACACTTTGTCCTTGATCTGGGAGAAGGTGGTGATGGCGGTGGACAAAACGGGTGTGGTGTTTTTCAAGGCTCCGTCCTTGACTTCAAATAAATCAGCGTGTCGTTTTCTGCGGACCTGCAAATGTTTGGTTAGGTTAGATTAGGTTTGTTAAAAATAAATCAATAAATAAATAAAATGACAAGGTTAGGTTAGACTGAGAGAAGAATATGACATTCAAACAACAAGATCGCATAGTAAAAAGCTGAGGAAGGGAAGATGTCTGAGAGATGTTAAAAAATAGAGTTTCCCGCAAAGATGTGTTGAGATGTGGAACAGTTTGGGTGAAGAAGTGGTGTCAGCAATGAGTGTGCAGAGTTTGGGTGAAGAAGTGGTGTCAGCAACGAGTGTGCAGAGTTTGGGTGAAGAAGTGGTGTCAGCAATGAGTGTGCAGAGTTTGGGTGAAGAAGTGGTGTCAGCAATGAGTGCAGCGTTTGAAAGAAAAATTGGATAAGTGTAGATATGGAGACACACACCAGCGTAAAGCCCAGGCTCTGGAAAAATACAACTAGCTAAATACACACACACACACACACACACACACACACACACACACACACACACACACAAACAATACACAACCAGTACACACACACAAAAGAATGCAACACACACACAATACACACACACACACAAACACACACACAAAAAACAATTTATGGAAATGTGATTACAAGTTCACTAAATGAAGGGAAAGTTCCACTAGAATGGAAGAGCTAATGAAAATAAAGATATGGAGAGGGACAACAGAGAAGACTGATATTTAAAATGAAGGAAAGTTCCAGAATGGAAGAGCTAATGTAATACTGATATTTAAAGAGGAAAGGCAACTGAACCACTAACCACAGACGTCACTTAGAAGTGTTTTGGGAAGTTGTGTGAAATGATTATCAAAGAAAAATGGGTTAAACATCTGGAAGAAGAACAAGTCATATTGAAAAGACAATTTGGGTTCAGGACACGGAAGTCATGTGTATCAAACTATATTAAGCTTCTACTCCAGAGTTACAGAAGGAGTGGAAAGCAGAGACGGATGGTGGACACAGTATACCTGGACATAAAAAGTGCCACAAGGGTCAGTGTTAGCCCCATTATTTTGATAAAGTCCCGCATGGATGACTACTTTGGAAACTAGAGAACATAGGAGGACTGTGAGGAACCTTGCTCCAATGGACAAGAGATTATTTGAAGGACAAAGAAATGAGAACTGTGATCAGAGATACATACTCATCTTGGGAGGAAAAAGATTGGAGTATTACCACAGGAAAATCTGAACCCTAAAACACATAAGTAAGATATTTGGATTATCATATCAATACAACAAGGTAAATACTTCAAAGACAACCAATACCTTACAATATCCTCAAAATTTCAAGTCATAAATTCTATAACTTTGTTTTGAAATCAGTTTTTCAGATCTGGATCACAGCAGGCCCTTAAATTGTTGAAAAAGTAAGAGAAAACAAGAAAAATATTAGAAAAACATTGAAAAACATGAATGGAACTGCAGAAGAGAGGGAGGGAATAGTACTGGGGTTGTTGCACTAGGTTAGGCTGGGATGGGCGGGGAATTATTGAAAAAAAGAGGAAAAAATAAATACACAGAAAAGAAAGAAAAAATATGATGTCATAGTTTGCCGCAGAGTGTTTGGAGCTGCCAGGGAGAGAGAGGGAGTGGTTATGGGGTGCTACATTAGGTTAGGTTGGGAAAAAGGCTGAGATTGTTGAAAAGTAAGAAAAAAAAAAAAAAATGAAGTCACACCACCTGCTAGTGTTTGAAGAGAGAGAGAGAGAGAGAGAGAGAGAGAGAGAGAGAGAGAGAGAGAGAGAGAGAGAGAGAGAGAGAGAGAGAGAGAGAGTTTGAGCTGCAAAAGAAAAAAAAAGAGTTTCACCTGAAAGAGAAAAAGAGACATTAGTTTGTCCTGCATAAAAAAAAAAAAATAATAATAGTTTGCCTGCAAGAGAACAATATAAATGGTTAGTTTGACCTGCATGAGGAAAAGAAAGATTAGTTTGTCCTGCCAGAGAAAAGGAGAGATATTAGTTTGACCTGTAAGAAATAAGTATTAGTTAGACCTGTAAAAAAAGATAATAATAATCTTACACACACACACAAGACGCTTATTTTAGCCAAAAGTCAAGATAGAACCATTTCCTCACCTTTTCCATCTTCATTGCGAGGTTTGCATACTTCCATCCAGCTTGTACAGTACACTGCCTCTGTGCGGGTCTAGTCATCAGCAGCCAGCGTGTCTGCGGTCATCTCTTCAGAACACGCACCAACACAGCCCAGACCAGTGAACGCACCTACCACGCAACCCTGGAACAACAAAAATGCCATATCAAACCACACCCAAAAAATAAATCAAACTAAAAAAGTGATAAGAAACTGTACATCATTTCACTAACCGTACTAAACCCAACCATTCACGTACCATATGATAGCACGTGCACGCCCGCCACGCCACCACCACCGCCACCAGCAGGAGGCTCCTGGATCGCCGCCACGGTGCGCTAACCAGGGCATTACTGGGGAAGACTAGATAATTAACATGTACCTGGAAGAGAAGGTTACTTTGTACCTGGAAGAGAATGGTTAGCCGCGCCGCCTATCGCCCTATGCCTAACACCTAACGCCTAGCAAACCGTAATTTGTACTTGACTTTATTCCGAAGGGTTGCTCCAGCGGTGTCAGTCCCACGGTGTGACCTGTGATACGGGTACTCACCTGTAAAGAGGAGAAGGAGGGAGTTAGTGTGGTGTGCTTATCAAAGCTAGTATTTCATTATTAACGGAGATCAGTATAGGAGTCACGTGGTTCAGGTTAATGCTTAGTAGCGGCTTAGTACTTTATTGCAGTGATAATGAGGCTTAAATAACAACCTCAACTTACCAAATCCAACGCGAGGAAGACGCATTCAATAGGATCAACACACTATCACTACACTAACCAAGACGCCACGCACGCACGCACACACAAGGAACCACACTCGCCCGCCGCCATAAGACAAAAGGCCGAGGATTTGTTCAGCTGGTGTGGGATCACCTCGGCTGTCTTCGAATGTGCTGCCCTTCCTTTGGCTGACACACGCCCACCTCACGCCCTCACATCCACACCGCACTATAACATCACACTAACTTTGTGCTCACTGAGACACATTTCAGCGCTAACAAAAACAGGAGATTGGTGGGAGATTAATAATTATATACCGCACTCCATTTGTTTTCTTGCCATACTTTCGCACAGGGACATGGAACAAGAGGCTGCTAACTGCTTGTTATCCTCACGCCACACACACACAAATTAATGGCGATGTTTTTTGTGGTATTAGTGACTCAATTTTAAGGAGTATTTAGGTTATATATATATACAGATTTAATTGTAGACTTAGATTGTAACTCTACGCGGGCTATTTGAATGGGTTAAATACAGCGCTCTGAGTAATATCACTAATAAACACCTAAAAAGGCCCAAAACACACAAAACTCACTAAAACACCCAAAATCAACCCCAACCACTTAAAACACACCCAAAACACCATGCAACACCTCAAAATGCCACAAAACACACAAAACTCACTAAACACAACAAATATACTCCAAAATCGTCCCCAACACACACCCAAACCACTTACAACACCTAAACACCATGCAACACCTCAAAATGCCGCAAAACACACCCAAAACTCACTAGAAACACCCAGTACACACAAACCACTCCTACACACACCCAACACACCCCAAACCACTTACAACACCCAAAACACACTCAAAACATCCTGCAACACCTCAAAATGCCCCCAAACACACCCAAAACTTACTAAAACACCCAACATACACCAAATCACCCTCACACACCCAAAAGACCCGTAACACACACCCACACATCTTAAAACACTCAAAACTAACCTCAAAACACCATGCAACACCTCAAAATGCCGGAAAATACACCCAAAACGCACCAAAATAACTTAAAACACTCAAAACTGCCCCAAAACACCATGCAACACCTCAAAATGCCCCCAAAACACTCAAAATATGCCAGTACTCAAATACACCTCCACACCACACTCAAGGCACGTCAAATACACCTAAGAGGCTTAAAACACACGAAATACACCCATAACACACTTATAATATCCCAAAACACACTGCAACACACTCAAAACACCCCAAATGTGTCCCAAATCCAACACAATGCATTATAAAGAACGTTACGATTAAAAGGGACACTTACCTAAATATTACACCTTGGCTCCTTCTCCTATTCCGCCTCTATTTCTCGTTTCTTCTTCGTCCTCCTCCTTTGTTTCTCCTTCTCCTTCCTTCTGTTGCTTCCGTCTTGACGTCTGAGCCTAGAAACACATCAAAACACAAGATATTAGACAAAATATTGAGGAGAAGGAGGGTGACTTAAGTATTGTGACTTGGCTTCTCCTCCTCTTCCTTCTCTCTTTCTCCTTCCTTCCTCCTTATCCTCCTTTATTTCTCCTTTCTACTTCCTTCTGCTACTACTATCTACACACCTGAACCTAGAAACACACGAAAACACGCAGGAATCACCAGATATTAGGCAAAATATTGACGAACTGCGGGTTTGGAAAAGAGGCGGCAGCCCGGGGCTGTGGTCATCACAGAGAACGGGAGAGCGGGGGTCACTCGGCTAAATTACGTAAATCATTTCATTTTAAAAATGACTTTTCGAAATAACGGAGCCACGGCCGAATGCTTGTTATTTTATGACGTGATAAATAGTAAAACTAAGTTTAAAAATATCAAAACAACTCCAGCTTAACTAGTTTTCAAAAAATGTCTAAATTAAGTATGCTAAATATAAAATAACATTCAAACTCATAAATCTGCTAAAACGCCCTGCAAAGTCAAGCCATTTTCACTTGGCGAGTGTTTTACCACATTTGAGGGAGTGTGAGGTATCTTTCAAGGCATTCCACAGCGAGTTACACCGAGAACCACAAACGTCACCAAATAAAATAAAGAAAAATAAGACGATTTTTCAACACCACCAAACACCATTTCAAAGTCCACATATTTCACTCAATAGATTGATTTCACGCCTAAAAGAGGACAGCCGATCCTTTGACACCACAAAGGCCCACTTATACCTTCAAATAAGAAACCTCAAAATTCGAGAGGGAAATTTTGACCGTTGAAAAGCCTTTAACACACGCCATAAAACACCACTAAACGCCACATATTTACCCAACACAGGCGCGCAACACACTTCAAATACAACGAAACATTTATACAAACCATAAAAACACACCATGGAAGCGTAATATTACCCTCACGAAATATTAGAAAAAGTATTGGACCGAGCAGGCTGCCAGGGGGGGAGGGTGGCGGGGACAATAGGGTAGGTAACATCCGGGGACCTGGAGGCGGGAACAGCGGCGGCGCGGGGTCCATATGTTGCCTTTAAAATCTCACCACAACAAAATGAAGCTTTGTCAGGAAGAAATTACCATGGGATATGAAATAGTAGACTGGTGGGTGCACTCTGGCACATGTTTGGCTTACTGTGAGTGAAGGACGCAAATAACAACGGCGAATATACACAACTTGCCTCTATGACCGCTTGTTTACCTAATCACCTTTACAATTCTGGGTACAGTTCGAGGTATTTTCACTCCCGTAGGTAAATGGAGTCCCAAGATAAGCGAATGGCCTTAAACACACCTTGAGTAAGTGAAGGAGGGGTGTGGTGAAGGCTGCAGGTCATGGTGGCTTGCCTTGCACTGCTGGTTCACTCTTGTCTTGCCGCTTGTGCTGCTAAAAACTGCCTGGGAATATGGTAACACTTCACTTCATTGTGTGTGTGTGTGTGTGTGTGTGTATTTAGCTGGATTCTGTGTGTGTTTGAGTGCGTTCACGAGTGTTTTTGTGTCTATATGGGTGTGTTTTGAGCATTTAAGGCTGTGTGTATGTGTGTGTGTTTAGCTTCATTCTGTGTGTGTTTTAATGTGTTTTGAGTATCTATGGGTGTGCGTGAATGCGTCTGGGTGTGTAGATAGACTGAGCAGTAAACACCAAAACACCACCACCACTGTATGCGCGTGAAGGCTGTGCTGTCTGTACGGTACACAACTGTCAATGATAACTCTCCATTACTACAGCTATTATTAATGGGACATAATGGTTATTCTCGCTTCAGGTATCGAGTTAATGGTTATTGTGACATTTTAATCCTCTCTATCTCTTCGTGATCGTGTCCTGTGTTGGTGATTTTGGTGAAGGGGGAAGTAGTGAAGGTGATAGCGAGTGTTTGCATCTCCCGCGGGCCAAACAAGGAAAATGATTTAGACCTAAGCTGTCTTAATGGTACACTATCATATTCTCTCTCTCTCTCTCTCTCTCTCTCTCAGTCGTAATAAAATAATGAACAAGATTTTCTTATCATCACCACCACCACCACCACTACAACTATGTTGTGGTCAATGCTATGTTACCACGGAGAGGGCGCAGAGTAGCAGTGTCGTTTGTTCAGGAACTCTCTCACACTGTCTTTTCAAGGGAGTTAACGAAAATACAGCTTGGGTTTTCCTTATATTAACAATGCAGTTATTTACACTACACAAGGATAGTCTCGTACACACACACACACACACACACACACACACACACACACACACAGGTCCCTGGCAAGCGCCCGAGGGGTCACAATGGCCAGCTCGTGTGTTCGCCAGACTGCAACTAACGTAGCTCGTCTTGTCCATCTTTCGTCACCCAAAACTCACTCACACCGGTGACCGACTCATATATTTAAGAACACATACAAATGCATTGGTTACAATAGTTAAAGTATTACTTCATTATAAATGAAAGAAATAATATGTATGATAGTACTAAATGTATGTCTATGCTGTAATAATTACATATATATAATTTGCCGAGATGCAGACCGTGTCTCCCATGATGCTTACCAAGGATATATATATATATATATATATATATATATATATATATATATATATATATATATATATATATATATATATATATATATATATATATATATATATATATATATATATATATATATATATATATATATATATGATATGATGTGTGTGTTTTGAGTGTGTTTGTTGATGTTTTGAGGTGATGTGTGGTGTTTTGAGTGTGTTTGTTGATGTTTTGAGGTGATGTGTGGTGTTTTGAGTGTGTTTGTTGATGTTTTGAGGTGATTTGTGGTGTTTTGAGTGTGTTTGTTGATGTTTTGAGGTGATTTGTGGTGTTTTGAGTGTGTTTGTTGATGTTTTGAGGTGATTTGTGGTGTATTGAGTGTGTTTGCGTTAATTTTGAGTGTGTTGAGTGGACTGGGTGCGTTGAAGTGGTGTTTTGAGTGTGTTTAATGCGTGTGGGGTGTTGTCTCAATGTGTTATTGCATATATACATAAATATATACATAAATGAACACATACACTCTCGCAAAGTCTTTAAGTTGCAATGAGAAATCGCAAAGTCGCAATCATATACCAGGTTCGGCGCAAAAATGACAAAGTTCAAGTCACAGCTAAAAAAATTAAGATAATAATAAATCTTGGTCAATTCTGGTAAATAAATCGATGTCGACAAAATACAGGGTTAAAGAAAATAAAGTCGCAAAGTCGCAATCACACCAAATACAACAGTAAAATAACGAAATTAAAATTACACTTAAAATAGAAAATAAGAATATTGGTCATGTCTGATAAATATAAGAAAACAAAATTGATGTTGACAAAATGAGGGAGGAAAAAATATATATAGTAGCAAAGCCGCAAATACACCAAAAAACAACAAAAAAATAACAAACATGAAATTAAACATTAAAAATTAACAAAATCTTACCCAAATCTGATAAACGAGAAAAAATTAACTAATGTCGACAAAATACGGCCCAAACAAAACATGTTGTACCCGCGGGCTCTGAGTCAAGAAGCATCATAAACACCAACCATTGAGAAAAACACCAAATTTACTTACTCTCACTCACTCTCACTCGCTCAGGATGTCGGTGCAGATAGAGAAGAGGCGGTACGAGTGTTCAGCGCTGCCCCGGGGCTGGAAAAGAGAGGAAGTGCTGAGGAAAACTGGGCTGACTTGTGGGAAGGTCGATGTTTATTACTACAGGTAGGAAGCTCTCTCTCTCTCTCTCTCTCTCTCTCTCTCTCTCTCTCTCTCTCTCTCTCTCTCTCTCTCTCTCTCTCTCTCTCTCTCTCTCTCTCTCTCTCTCTCTCTCTCTCTCTGTCAGTATTTCTCTCTCTCTCTCTCTCTCTCTCTCTCTCTCTCTCTCTCTCTCTCTCTCTCTCTCTCTCTCTCTCTCTCAATGTGGAATATAGATTTAATTAGCGTGTTTTATGAAGTATTTGTTGTTTCTCTCTCTCTCTCTCTCTCTCTCTCTCTCTCTCTCTCTCTCTCTCTCTCTCTCTCTCTCTCTCGAATTAATTTAAGTAAAAGTAAGAAATTTATAATATCCACACAAATGACTAATAAATAACTCTCTCTCTCTCTCTCTCTCTCTCTCTCTCTCTCTCTCTCTCTCTCTCTCTCTCTCTCTCACAGTCCCAATGGCAAGAAGTTTCGCAGCAAGCCACAGTTGACCCGGTATCTTGGTGACACGGTTGACCTCTCCTCCTTCGACTTCCGGACTGGCAAGATCAACCCAATGCTGGCCAGGAAGAACAAGAAACCGAGGGGCACTCTCTTTGATTATAGGTCTGTGTGTGTGTGTGTGTTGTTTATTTATTTTATTATTTTTTTCCATTTTAAGATAGTTTAGCATGTTTTGAGGGCATTTTAAGATAATTTGGCATGTTTTGAGGGCATTTTAAGACAATTTGGCATGTTTTGAGGGCATTTTAAGACAATTTGGCATGTTTTGAGGGCATTTTAAGACAATTTGGCATGTTTTGAGGGCATTTTAAGATAATTTGGCATGTTTTGAGGATTTTAAGACAATTTGGCATGTTTTGAGGGCATTTTAAGACAATTTGACATGTTTTGAGGGCATTTTAAGACAATTTGGCATGTTTTGAGGGCATTTTAAGACAATTTGGTATGTTTTGAAGGCATTTTAAGATAATTTGACATGTTTTGAGGGCATTTTAAGATAATTTGGCATGTTTTGAGGGCATTTTAAGACAATTTGGCATGTTTTGAAGGCATTTTAAGACAGTTTAGCTGCAAATGACAATAGAAAGGGTCTATGGAGGTCACAAGATTAATGGCAACAGTCTTCACTATTTTAATCTCTAACCTAACCCAGCCCAACCCAACCTAACCTTCCGTAACCTAACCTAACCTCACCTTTCCACAGCCGAGGGATGCGCAATGATGCCTCTCTGGTGCCGCCCATCCGTCAGACAGCCAGCATCTTCAAACAGCCAGTCACTGTGGTCAAAACGCAGCCCTCCAGCAAGGTCAAGGCCGACATGAAGCACGGGTCACAGGACAAGCCCAAGCAGGTGAGAGGGTGAGAGAGAGAGAGAGGGAGAAAGGGTGTGAGAGAGAGAGAGAGAGAGAGAGAGAGAGAGAGAGAGAGAGAGAAGGTGAGGGTGAGAGAGAAAGAGAGAGATTCAAAACTCACTAACACAGCTTTAAAACATACTAAAACAGCTTAAAACACACTAAAACAGCTTTAAAAACAACCTCAAAACAGCTTAAAATATACCAAAACAGTATTAAACAGCCCCAAAACACTAAAACAGCTTAAAACAACACCAAAACAGCTTAAAACACACTATAACAGCTTTAAACAGCTCCAAAACACTTTAGAATACATTCAAACAGCCCCAAAACACACCAAACAGCATTAAACACCCTCTAAACACACCAAAACAGCTTAAACACACCAAAAACACACCATAACACACCAAAACACCCCAAAAACACACCATAACACACCATAACACACTAATACACACTAAAACACCCAAAACACACTAAAACACCCCAAAACACACCAAAAACAGCCTCAAAACAGCATTAAACAGCCCCTTAACACAGCACTCTTATTCCACAGCTGTTCTGGGAGAAGAGGCTGCAGGGTCTTCAAGCCTTGGACGCTCAGACTTCAGTGCTGAGGAATGTGGACCTCCCAGCTGCTCTCAAGGCTGTGGGGCCAAATGTAGAGGACCAAACGGTGCTGCAGGTGTGTGGGGGGGGTGAGGGGGCTAAGGGGTGAGGAGAGACTGCCAGGGAAGGGAGGAGGAGGAGGAAGAGGCAGAGGAATGAATGAATGTATGGGAAAGTTAATTGCGGGAATCTAGACTAAGAATTGAAGAGAGTTTGATGTTAACGAGGGTGTTTTTGCGGTGTTTTTGTGTTTAAGGGTGTTTTTGGATGTTTGTTTGTGTTTTTCGGAGTGTTTGTGGGTGTTTTGGGGTGTTTTGTGGTGTTTAAGGGTGTTTATGGGTGTTTAAGGGTGTTTAAGGGTGTTTTGGGTATTTTTGGTGTGTGTGTGTGTGTGTGTTCTTAAGGTTGTTTTAAGTTTTTTAGGAGTTGGAGAGAGAGAGAGAGAGAGAGACTACTACTACAAACTACTACTACTACTACTACTACTACTACTACTACTACTACTACTACTACTACTCCTCCTCCTCCCCGCAGAGTGTGGCCACAGCCCTGCACGTGTTCCCAGGGCCCATCACAGGACAGACAGAGGCTCGTCACTACTTGGAGAAAAATCCTGGAGTGTTTCTCAACCCCACACAACCATTGGTCATTGTAAGTGTGTGTGTGTGTGTGTGTGTGTGTGTTGGGAGGAGGAGGAGGAGAAGGAGGACTATTGATGTTTATTGAGAGAGAGGCAGAGAGCAAAGTTGTGATTATGATGTGCTTGTGTGTGTGTGTGTGTGTAATTCACTGTTTGATCTGGTGCAGTCTCTGACGAGACAGCCAGACGTTACCCTACGGAACGAGCTCAGAGCTCATTATTTCCGATCTTGGGATAGGTCTGAGACCAGGCACACACCACACACCGGGACAACAAGGTCACAACTCCTCGATTTACATCCCGTACCTACTCACTGCTAGGTGAACAGGGGCTGCACGTGAAAGGAGACACACCCAAATATCTCCACCCGGCCGGGGAATCGAACCCCGGTCATCTGGCTTGTGAAGCCAGCGCTCTAACCACTGAGCTACCGGGCCGTGTGTGTGTGTGTGTGTGTGTGTGTGTGTGTGTGTTTGTCTGACAATTAAAAGCAAACAAAACAAGATTTATAACAACAAAAACTTAAAATCTTTCATATATATGTGTTTAACTACTACTACTACTACTACTACAACTACTACTACTACTTTTCAGTCGGTCCAAATAGAAAACGAGGACATCGCAAGACAGGAAGAGAGAGTGGGCCTTGCAAGACACCAGCTGGAGAAGGCACTTAGGGAACTTCAGCCTTAGAGAGAGAGAGAGAGAGAGAGAGAGAGAGAGAGAGAGAGAGAGAGAGAGAGAGAGAGAGAGAGAGAGGGAGGGAGGGAGGAAAATGATAAAGCAATACTAATTTCTCTCCCTCTCTCTCTTTCTCTCTCTCTAAAAAATGAAATTGTCAAAAAGTGAGGAATTTTAAGATTGTGTTTGTGTGTGTGTGTGAGAGAGAGAGAGAGAGAGAGAGAGAAATTTTGTAGAGTTAATGAGAGCAAGTGAGAGAGAAAGAGCAAGAGACAGATTTTTTCCCCTCTCTCTCTCTCTTTCTCTCTCTGTGTGTCTGTCTGTCTGTGTGTCTTTGTAACATTTGATAATAGTAATAATAATAATAATAATAATAATGTAATCTTGATAATGCTTGTTAGTAATAAAAAGAATTAGTCAAAATTACATAGTTTTATTAATTATATACTGTGCTGAGAGAGAGAGAGAGAGAGAGAGCATTTTTATAATACAACAATAAAAATACTTATTAATTTATATGTTTATTTAAATATACATACTACTACCACCACTACTACTACTACTACTACTACTACCACCACCACCACTACTACTCTCTCCCTCTTCCTCTTCTCTAGACCCTAAACATTTTTATATCCAATTTACTACTACTACTACCACCACCACTACTACTACTACTACTACTACTACAGGTACTGCCAGAATGTTGCCCAGTAGATGAAATTAAGAACAGCAAATGATGTGGGAAATAAATATCTTGCAACTTTGTCCACTTTGATCGCCTGGGCGCGCC
>NC_059256.1:8568802-8573802 GCF_017591435.1 Portunus trituberculatus | reverse complement strand
GAGAGAGAGAGAGAGAGAGAGACAACCTCAATCAAACACACAAAAATAACAAAACATTAAAAAAAAAACAAATTTTCTCTATAAAAAAAGAAAGTGAGAAAGTGAGAAAGTGAGAAAGTGAGTAAATTAAAGCTAACTCACGGCTCTCCATCTGCATCTTACACTCCTGCGTGTCGTGAGGGTAAACCACGAAATTCATCGCGCAAGTTAGAGTGAGAGTCAGCCTGGGAGAGAGAGAGAGAGAGAGAGAGAGAGAGTAATATTTCGTTTGGGTGTGAGAGAAAGAGAATAATGTAAGTCAGAGAGAGAGAGAGAGAGAGAGAGAGAGAGAGAGAGAGAGAGAGAGAGAGAGAGAGAGAGAGAGCAATGTTCAAATATAAGTTAAGAAAATTTATTATTATTATCATTATTATTATCATTATTACTACTACTACTACTACTACTACTACTACTACAACCACCACAACCACAACAAAGAAACAAAACAAACATAAATATCCCAACAACAACAACAACAACTACTACTACTACTACTACAACAACTACTACTACTACTACTACAGCTGCTACTTACTTAACCATGTAGAGAAGGGTGAAGTTCTTGTAGAGCCAGACATAGTGGTTAGGCACGGTCATAGTTTGAAATTTTACCTCTCTAGCATTTTTGAAGAACGAGTCAGGACGCCAGAATTTATCCAGCCAGTCTAACTCTAGAAGCCTGAAAAGTAGTAGTAGTAGTAGTAGCAGTAGTAGTAGTAGTAGTAGTATGTCTCTCTCACTCTCTCTCTCTCTCTCTCTCACCTGTAGTCTTTCTTCATGTCTGAGGGAAGAAGAAGTCTATGGTCCCGCCAAGACTGGGCGAAGAAGATGTCTGCCACAAAGGTCTGGAGGAGGAGGAGGAGGTGGAGGAGGAGGAGGAGGAGGAGGAGGAGGAGGAGGAGGTGGATGTGGAGATGGAGGGAGAAGAAGAGGAAGAGGAAGAAGAGGAGGAGGAGGAGGAGGAGGAGGAGGAGGAGGAGGTGGAAGTGGAGGTGGTTGAGGAGGTGGTGGAGGGAGAAGAAGAGGAAGAAGAGGAGGAGGAGGAGGAGGAGGAGGAGGAGGAGGAGGTGGAGGTGGTTGAGGAGGAGGTGAGGGAGGAGGTGGAGGTGAAGGTGGAAGTGGAGGTGGTTGAGGAGGTGGTGGAGGGAGAAGAAGAGAGAAGAAGAAGAGGAGGAGGAGGAGGAGGAGGAGGAGGAGGAGGAGGAGGAGGTGGATGTGGAGATGGAGGAGAAGAAGAGGAAGAGGAAGAAGAGGAGGAGGAGGAGGAGGAGGAGGAGGACGTGGAGGAGAAGGTGGAGGTGGAGGAGGAGGAGGAGGAGGTGGAGGTGGTGGTGGAGGTGGTTGAGGTGGTGGAGGTGGAGGTGGAGGAGGAGGAGGAGGAGGAGGAGGAGGAGGAGGAGGAGGAAGATGTGTATAGGAAGAAAAAGATAGCATGATAAGAGAGAGAGAGAGAGAGAGAGAGAGAGAGAGAGAGAGAGAGAAAGAAAGAAAGAAAGAAAGAAAGGAAAAAGAAAGAGAAAAAAAAACATCAACAACAACAACATCAACAACAACAACATCATCATCATCATCATCATCATCATCATCAGCATCATCATCATCATCATCAGTAACTCACCCCAGATGATTGTGAATTCCCTATGTCATAACTGGCAACTGTGCTGTCTGTGTACACCTCCAAGTTATTGCTGTGGTCCTGAAATAGTAGTAGCAGTAGTAGTAGTAGTAGTAGTAGTAGTAGTAGTAGTAGTAGTAGTAGTACCATTTGTTTTTGTGGTTCTAGTGACAGATTAACAACATTTCCACACTCCAAAGGCTCTAGTTGAAGTTGTGAGGATTTTTAAGGGTGTTTTTGTGGTTGTAGTGACAGATTAACAACATTTCCACACTCCAAAGGCTCTAGTTGAAGTTGTGAGGGTTTTTAAGGGTGTTTTTAAGAGTGTAGTGACAGATTAACAACATTTCCACACTCCAAAGGCTCTAGTTGAAGTTTTAAGGGTTTTTAAGGGTGTTTTTGAGGTTGTAGTGACAGATTAACAACATTTCCACACTCCAAAGGCTCTAGTTGAAGTTTTAAGGGTTTTAAGGGTGTTTTTGAGGTTGTAACGACAGATTAACAACATTTCTACACTCCAAAGGCTCTAGTTGAAGTTTTAAGGGTTTTTAAGGGTGTTTTTGAGGTTGTAGTGGCAGATTAACAACATTCCCACACTCCAAAGGCTCTAGTTGAAGTTTTAAGGGATTTTAAGGGTGTTTTTGAGGTTGTAATGACAGATTAACAACATTTCTACACTCCAAAGGCTCTAGTTGAAGTTGTGAGGATTTTTAAGGGTGTTTTTGAGGTTGTAGTGGCAGATTAATAACATTTCCACACTCCAAAGGCTCTAGTTGAAGTTTTAAGGGTTTTTAAGGGTGTTTTTAAGGGTGTAGTGACAGATTAACAACATTTCCACACTCCAAAGGCTCTAGTTGAAGTTGTGAGGGTTTTTAAGGGTGTTTTTGTGGTTGTAGTGACAGATTAACAACATTCCCACACTCCAAAGGCTCTAGTTGAAGTTTTAAGGGATTTTAAGGGTGTTTTTAAGGGTGTAGTGACAGATTAACAACATTTCCACACTCCAAAGGCTCTAGTTGAAGTTTTAAGGGTTTTTAAGGGTGTATTTAAGGGTGTAATGACAGATTAACAACATTTCTACGTTATCAACAAGTAAAAACAATCTTGGGAACCAGCTAATCATCTCTCTGGCCTTGGAAACAGACCTAATGAGAGAATAGAGCGTTTTATAACACACACGCACACGCACGCACGCACACACGCAAACACGCACACGCACACGCACGCACACGCACATACTCACAGGCGCTGATTCACTGATGGAGTCAATGCTCATAATGGTGACGTGGAAGTACACAAAGGTTGGTTTCCCATCCTCTTTCGGCGGGGCCAGTCTGTCATAGTGTTCCGGGATGACTTCACTTAGACCGAGCCGCTCACACGCTGCTCTGGGGGAGAGAGAGAGAGAGAGAGAGAGAGAGAGAGAGGGTGGGGGTGTTACTGTGTGTGTGTGTGTGTGTGTGTGTGTGTGTGTGTGAGGGGAGAGACAGAGAGAGAGAATATTATAATTACTACTACTACTACTACTACTACTACTACTGCTACTGATACTACTACTACTACTACTACTACTACTACTACTACTACTACTACTACTACTACTGCTGCTACTACTACTTACCTTTCAATAGAGATGAGAAGAAGAAGAAGAAGAGGAACACACATATTTCTGATAAAGGAGGAGGAGGAGGAGGAGGAAGACGAGGAGGAGGAGGAGGAGGAGGAGGAGGAGAAGGAAGAGACAAGATACGGTAATTTTTTTCTTTGTTTCTCCACTTCCTGAAGAGAGAGAGAGAGAGAGAGAGAGAGAGAGAGAGAGAGAGAGAGAGAGAGAGAGAGAGAGGAAAACATAAGATAAAAATATAAATCAATGAAATAATAAGAGATAAGAGAGATTATTATTATTAGTATCATCATTATTATTATTATTATTATTATTATTATTATTATTATCATTATTATTATTATTATTATCACTCTCTCTCTCTCTCTCTCTCTCTCTCTCTCTCTCTCTCTCTCTCTCTCTCTCTCACGTCTAATTTGAACGACAGATTGAGAAGGACTAGATTCTTTTGTCTTTTCTCTCTCTCTCTCTCTCTCTCTCTCACTCACTCACTCACGCATGCTCTCTCTCTCTCTCTCTCTCTCTCTCTCTCTCTCTCTAGGATATTAAAATCTGAAGTGCTTACGTGTCAGAAAGAGAGAGAGAGAGAGAGAGAGAGAGAGAGAGAGAGAGAAAATACTTGTTTAATATGAACTTATGTAAATGTGTGTGTGTGTGTGTGTGTGTGTGTGTGTGTGTGTGTGTGTGTGTGTGTGTGTGTGTGTGTGTGTGTGTGTGTGTGTGTGTGTGTGTGTGTGTGTGTGTGTGTGCTGTGTGCACTTGAAATCTGGGAAACTTACATGTGCTGTGTGTGTGTGTGTGTGTGTGTGTGTGTGTGTGTGTGTGTGTGTGTGTGTGTGTGTGTGTGTGTGTGTGTGTGTGTGTGTGTGTGTGTGTGTGTGTGTGTGTGTGTGTGTGTGTGTGTGTGTGTGTGTGTGTATGTGTGTATGTGTGTATGTGTGTGTGTGTGTGTGTGTGTGTGTGTGTGTGTGTGTGTGTATGGGTACATATATATATAAGACTTATGCCACCACCATCACCACCAACACCACCCACACCACCACCACCACCACCACGACCACCACAAAACAAAATGGCGGTTCCCCACTTCGTGTTTCTCCTTCTGGTAAGAGAGAGAGAGAGAGAGAGAGAGAGACTATAGCTACTCTTTCTACTACTACAATAACAACCACTACCACCACCACCACCACAACCACCACTAACCCTCTCCACACATACACTCACAACTGCCCTCTGCTACATCCCCATAGGTAGTGGCTGGCACCGGAGCATTGGGCCAGGGGGAAGGAAACACCTGCCAACTTAACTGCACCAACAGCTCACCTGGGGACAAGATTCCTGACCCACGAGACTGCAGGAAGTTCTATGTCTGTTTAGCTACGGATGGGCCCTCTGATGTCCCGTTTTACTGCCCTGATGGCTTAAAATTTGACACTGTAACTAGAGAATGCGTATCTGAGGGGGCAACATGCGCTTTGTGTTACCCTAAATGTAAATACGACTGTGTTATACCCTCTGGCTACGCTGCTGTACGGGAAGACTGCACTAAAATTACCTTCTGTGAGATCGATCCGCCTTTCACAGTGCAGTGTGGCCCCGGCGAGGAGTATTTTGATGGGGAAAGTTGCCAGTCAGACGCGGCCCAGTGCTGTGATCCATGCCTGGTGTTCTGTCAAGAGGGGAATATTGAAACAGCGGACCCCACCAGCTGTCGCCACTTCT
>NC_059256.1:8538802-8546302 GCF_017591435.1 Portunus trituberculatus | reverse complement strand
GACCTACTTTGAAAAAATAATAACTATGCTAAGATATATAGGCCTACTTTTAAAACAAAAATAATGCCTTGGCAAAAAAAAATATAGGCCTACTTTTAAAAGAAGGAAAATTATATTAATGCATAGACCTACAAATATAGACCTACTTATAAAAAAATAAACATTTCCACATAGGCCTATATTTTTTTCCCACATAAATACAAACCTCAGCATAGGCCTAATTTTTGTATTTTCTCCAAGACAAAAAGAAATAAAAATCTCAGCATAGGCCTAATTTTTGTATTTTCTCCAAGACAAAAAGAAATAAAAACCTCAGCATAGGCCTAATTTTTCCTCAAACAAAAAAAAAATAAAAATAAAATAAAAATCTCATTATAGGCCTATTTTGTATTTTCTTAGAAAAAAAAATCTCAGCATAGGCCTAATTCTTTTCAACCACAAAATAAATAAATAATCTCATTATAGGCCTAACTTTTTAATACTTAGCATAGGCCTATAAAAAAAAAAACTGATAGGCATATTCAAATCCAAATTTTTATTCATCATTTTCCCTCCATAGATATGAAAAACACTCATCATCATCATCAGCAGCAGTGTCAGCATCATAATCATCATCAGCGACCACTACATATAATAATAATAATAATAATAATAATAATAATAATAATAATAATAATATTAAATAAAGGCATAATTGGCAACTTAATATTTACCCTCCTCCTCCTCCTCCTCCTCCTCTTCTTTCCTCCAGGGATGTGAGGAGGAGGAGGAGGAGGAGGAGGAGGAGGAGGAGGAGGAGGAGGAGGAGGAGGAGGAGGAGGAGGAGGAGGAGGAGGAGAATTCTATAGCAAATAATTGAAATAACTCAAAATGAAATAATAATAATAATAATAATAATAATAATAATAATAATAATAATAATAAAACTAAATTAATTATTATTATTATTATTACTATTACTATCAACACTATATTGAGCCATGCCTGTCCGTCTGTCTGTCTGTCCGTCTGTCTGTCTGTCTGTCTGTCTGTCTGTCTGTCTGTCTGTCAGTCTGTCTGTCTGTATGTAGCAAAACAATAATAATAATAATAATAATAATAATAATAATAATAATAATAATAATAATAATAATGAACCGACAGACGGACATACGGACAAACAAACATCATCATCATCAGTAATAGTAGTAGTAGTAGTAGTAGTAAACATTTTTAAACATTTTTCTATATAAATTCACCCCCCCTTGTAAACTCTTGCCTTAAAATTAGTAGTAGTAGTAGTAGTAGTAGTAGTAGTAGTAGTAGTAGTAGGAGGAGGAGGAGGAAAAAAAAAAGAAATTGTAGTAGTAGTAGTAGTAGTAGTAGTAGTAGTAGTAGTAGTAGTAGTAGTAGTAGTAGTAGTAGTAGCATATGTAATCACTATTATCATGTTTTTTGCAGGCACACTTACGTACATAGTAGTAGCAATAGTAGTAGTAGTAGTAGTAGTAGTAGTAGTAGTAGTAGTAGTAGTAGTAGTAGTAGTAGTAGTAGTAGAAATATTATAAAGAGGATAATGAGAAAGGTAACAGTAGTAGTAGTAGTAGCAGTAGCAGTAGTAGTAGTAGTAGTAGTAGTAGTAGTATAAACACACTTATATTTCCTTACTTAAATCTCGATAATTATTCTTCTTTGCCATTACAACTTCACTATACACTAGATAGGCCTAAGGAGAGGGTATGGGTGGGGGGTCTGGGGTAGGAGTAGGCACACACACACGCACACACACACACACACGCACACACACACACACACACACACATGGGGCATAGAAAATGGAGTGTGGAGATTGTATTAATAATATTCAACATTGGAAGAAAGAAAATAGCCTTAAAAATAATAATAATAATAATAATAATAATAATAATAATAATAATAAAAATAATAATAATAATAATGATAATTGGAATTTTTGGGTTACTGATACAGAGAGAGAGAGAGAGAGAGAGAGAGAGAGAGAGAGAGAGAGAGAGAGAGAGAGAGAGAGAGAGAGAGAGATTACACACATCCTTCTTTCAAACGTTTCCTCTCTCTCTCTCTCTCTCTCTCTCTCTCTCTCTCTCTCTCTCTCTCTCTCTCTCTCTCTCATAAATTGTGCAAAATATACCTCCTTATATGGAAGAGGAGGAGGAGGAGGAGGAGGAGGAGGAAAGGAGGAGGAGGAGGAGGAGGAAAGGAGGAGGAGGAAAAACACAAAAAAATCACGAAAAAACAAGAATTATATGAACAAAAAAAAAAAATAATAAATTAAATAAAAAAAAACATCATCATCATCAGCCAAGAAAAAAACACCAAAAAAGAAAAAAAAACACGAAAAAAAACACCAAACTGAAAAAAAACTATAAAAAAATTCAAAAATAAACAAAAAAAAACATTTGACCCCGCGACCTTTGACCTAGGCCTATGACGCAGACCTTGACCAATGCCCAGACTACAGGAGGGCACAGCGTTTTGGTTTAGGGGGCTCGGGTGGCTCCAGGGCGGCCAGTATAGCCTCATCAAACACATTTTTTAGGCCTTTTTGAGTGAGGGCAGAGCATTCCACATATTTGACAGCCTTCAGTTCCCTATGAAGCTTCTCGCCCTGTTCCGACGTTATGGGCTTCTGTTTGTTCTTTGCCAGCTTCTCCACTGTCGTCGCGTCATCCCGGAGGTCGATCTGCGTCCCCACCAGCAGGAAGGGGGTCTTCTGGCAGTGGTGAGTGATTTCTGGCACCCACTGAAAGGATATTTGGTGTTTTAATGAGGTTTTTGTTAATTTAAATGGTGAAATGGATGTTTTTTGGGTAGTTTAAGTGGTGAAATAGGTGTTTTTATTCATTTAAATGGTGAAATGGGTGTTTTTCTATTAGTTCTGGCAGTGGTGAGTGATTTCTGGCACCCACTGAAAGGATATTTGGTGTTTTAATGAGGTTTTTTTGTTGGTTTGTGGGGTGAAATGAGTGTTTTTTGGTAGTTTAAGTGGTGAAATGGGTGTTTTTGTTCATTTAAATGGTGTGTGTGTGTCCCCACCAGGAGGAAGGGGGTCTTCTGGCAGTGGTGAGTGATTTCCGGCACCCACTGAAAGGATATTTGGTGTTTTAATGAGGTTTTTGTTAATTTAAATGGTGAAATGGTGTGTTTTTGTGTATGTGTGTGTGTGTGTGTCCCCACCAGCAGGAAGGGGGTCTTCTGGCAGTGGTGAGTGATTTCTGGCACCCACTGAAAGGATATTTGGTGTTTTAATGAGGTTTTTTGTTGGTTTGTGGGGTGAAATGAGTGTTTTTTAGTAGTTTAAGTGGTGAAATAGGTGTTTTTGGGTAGTTTAAATGGTGAAATGGGTGTTTTTCTATTAGTTCTGGCAGTGGTGAGTGATTTCTGGCACCCACTGAAAGGATATTGGGCGTTTTAATGGTGTTTTTGTTAATTTAAATGGTGAAATGGTGTGTTTTTGTGTATGTGTGTGTGTGTGTGTCCCCACCAGCAGGAAGGGGGTCTTCTGGCAGTGGTGAGTGATTTCCGGCACCCACTGAAAGGATATTTGGTGTTTTAATGAGGTTTTTCGTTGGTTTGTGGGGTGAAATGAGTGTTTTTTGGGTAGTTTAAGTGGTGAAATGGGTGTTTTTGTTCATTTAAATGGTGAAATGGGTGTTTTTCTATTAGTTCTGGCAGTGGTGAGTGATTTCCGGCACCCACTGAAAGGATATTTGGTGTTTTAATGAGGTTTTTGTTAATTTAAATGGTGAAATGGTGTGTGTTTTTGTGTATGTGTGTGTGTCCCCACCAGCAGGAAGGGGGTCTTCTGGCAGTGGTGAGTGATTTCCGGCACCCACTGAAAGGATATTTGGTGTTTTAATGAGGTTTTTCGTTGGTTTGTGGGGTGAAATGGGTGTTTTTGTTCATTTAAATGGTGAAATGGGTGTTTTTCTATTAGTTCTGGCAGTGGTGAGTGATTTCCGGCACCCACTGAAAGGATATTTGGTGTTTTAATGGTGTTTTTGTTAATTTTAATTGTGAAATGGTGTGTTTTTGTGTATGTGTGTGTGTGTGTCCCCACCAGCAGGAAGGGGGTCTTCTGGCAGTGGTGAGTGATTTCTGGCACCCACTGAAAGGATATTTGGTGTTTTAATGAGGTTTTTCGTTGGTTTGTGGGGTGAAATGGGTGTTTTTTGGGTAGTTTAAATGGTGAAATGGCTGTTTTTGTTCATTTAAATGGTGAAATGGGTGTTTTTCTATTAGTTCTGGCAGTGGTGAGTGATTTCCGGCACCCACTGAAAGGATATTGAACGTTTTAATGAGGCTTTTGTTAATTTAAATGATGAAATGGTGTGTTTTTGTGTATGTGTGTGTGTGTGTCCCCACCAGCAGGAAGGGGGTCTTCTGGCAGTGGTGAGTGATTTCCGGCACCCACTGAAAGGATATTTGGTGTTTTAATGAGGTTTTTTGGTGGTTTGTGGGTGAAATGGGTGTTTTTGTTCATTTAAATGGTGAAATGGGTGTTTTTCTATTAGTTCTGGTAGTGGTGAGTATTTCTGGCACCCACTGAAAGGATATTTGGTGTTTTAATGAGTTTTTTTTGGTGGTTTGTGGGGTGAAATGGGTGTTTTTGTTCATTTAAATGGTGAAATGGTGTGTATTTTTGTGTATGTGTGTGTGTGCGTCCCCACCAGCAGGAAGGGGGTCTTCTGGCAGTGGTAAGTGATTTCTGGCACCCACTGAAAGGATATTTGGCATTTTAATGGTGTTTTTGTTAATTTAAGTGGTGAAATGGTGTGTGTTTTTGTGTATGTGTGTGTGTGTGTGTCCCCACCAGCAGGAAGGGGGTCTTCTGGCAGTGGTGAGTGATTTCCAGCACCCACTGAAAGGATATTTGGTGTTTTAATGAGGTTTTTTTGTTGGTTTGTGGGGTGAAATGGGTGTTTTTGGGTAGTTTAAGTGGTGAAATGGGTGTTTTGGGGTAGTTTAAATGGTGAAATGGGTGTTTTTCTATTAGTTCTGGCAGTGGTGAGTGATTTCCGGCACCCACTGAAAGGATATTTGGTGTTTTAATGGTGTTTTTGTTAATTTTAATTGTGAAATGGTGTGTTTTTGTGTATGTGTGTGTGTGTGTCCCCACCAGCAGGAAGGGGGTCTTCTGGCAGTGGTGAGTGATTTCTGGCACCCACTGAAAGGATATTTGGTGTTTTAATGAGGTTTTTTTGTTGGTTTGTGGGGTGAAATGGGTGTTTTTTGGTAGTTTAAGTGGTGAAATGGGTGTTTTTGTTCATTTAAATGGTGAAATGGGTGTTTTTCTATTAGTTCTGGCAGTGGTGAGTGATTTCCGGCACCCACTGAAAGGATATTGGACGTTTTAATGAGGTTTTTGTGTGGTTTGTGGGGTGAAATGGGTGTTTTTGTTAATTTAAATGGTGAAATGGGTGTTTTTCTATTAGTTCTGGCAGTGGTGAGTAATTTCAGGCACCCACTGAAAGGATATTGGAGTTTTAGTGGTGTGTTTTGGTGGTTTGTGGGGTGAAATTGGTGTTTTAGTTCATTTAAATGGTGAAATGGATGTTTTTCTATTAGTTCTGGCAGTGGTGAGTGATTTCCGGCACCCACTGAAAGAATAGTGGGCATTTTAATGATGTTTTTGGGTGGTTTGTGGGGTTAAATAGGTGTTTTTGTTAATTTAAATGGTGAAATGGTGTGTTTTTGTGTATGTGTGTATGTGTGTCCCCACCAGCAGGAAGGGGGTCTTCTGGCAGTGGTGAGTGATTTCCGGCACCCACTGAAAGGATATTTGGTGTTTTAATGGTGTTTTTTGGTGGTTTGTGGGGTGAAATGGGTGTTTTTGTTAATTTAAATGGTGAAATGGGTGTTTTTCTATTAGTTCTGGCAGTGGTGAGTGATTTCTGGCACCCACTGAAAGGATATTTGGTGTTTTAATGAGGTTTTTGTTAATTTAAATGGTGAAATGGTTGTTTTTTGGTAGTTTTAATGGTGAAATGGTGTGTTTTTGTGTATGTGTTTGTGTGTGTCCCCACCAGCAGGAAGGGGGTCTTCTGGCAGTGGTGAGTGATTTCCGGCACCCACTGAAAGGATATTCGGTGTTTTAATGGTGTTTTTTGTTGGTTTGTGGGGTGAAATGGGTGTTTTTGGGTAGTTTAAGTGGTGAAATGGGTGTTTTTGTTCATTTAAATGGTCAAATGGGTGTTTTTCTATTAGTTCTGGCAGTGGTGAGTGATTTCCGGCACCCACTGAAAGGATATTTGGTGTTTTAATGAGGTTTTTGTTAATTTAAATGGTGAAATGGTGTGTGTTTTTGTGTATGTGTGTGTGTGCGTCCCCACCAGCAGGAAGGGGGTCTTCTGGCAGTGGTGAGTGATTTCTGGCACCCACTGAAAGGATATTTGGTGTTTTAATGAGGTTTTTGTTAATTTAAAAAGTGAAATGGGTGTTTTTGTTCATTTAAATAGTGAAATGGTGTGTGTTTTTGTGTATGTGTGTGTGTGTGTGTCCCCACCAGCAGGAAGGGGGTCTTCTGGCAGTGGTGAGTGATTTTCGGCACACACTGAAAGGATATTTGGTGTTTTAATGGTGTTTTTTGGTGGTTTGTGGGGTGAAATGGGTGTTTTTGTTCATTTAAATGGTGAAATGGGTGTTTTTCTATTAGTTCTGGCAGTGGTGAGTGATTTCCGGCACCCACTGAAAGGATGTTGGGCGTTTTAATGGTGTTTTTGTTAATTTTAATTGTGAAATGGTGTGTTTTTGTGTATGTGTGTGTGTGTGTCCCCACCAGCAGGAAGGGGGTCTTCTGGCAGTGGTGAGTGATTTCCGGCACCCACTGAAAGGATATTGGGCGTTTTAATGAGGTTTTTGGGTAGTTTGTGGGGTGAAATGGGTGTTTTTGTTCATTTAAGTGGTGAAATGGTGTGTGTTTTTGTGTATGTGTGTGTATGTGTCCCCACCAGCAGGAAGGGGGTCTTCTGGCAGTGGTGAGTGATTTCCGGCACCCACTGAAAGGATATTTGGTGTTTTAATGAGGTTTTTGTTAATTTAAATGATGAAATGGTGTGTGTTTTTGTGTATGTGTGTGTGCGTGTCCCCACCAGCAGGAAGGGGGTCTTCTGGCAGTGGTGAGTGATTTCCGGCACCCACTGAAAGGATATTTGGTGTTTTAATGGTGTTTTTCAGTGGTTTGTGGGGTGAAATGGGTGTTTTTGTTCATTTAAACAGTGAAATGGTGTGTGTTTTTGTGTATGTGTGTGTGTGTGTCCCCACCAGCAGGAAGGGGGTCTTCTGGCAGTGGTGAGTGATTTCCGGCACCCACTGAAAGGATATTTGGTGTTTTAATGAGGTTTTAGGAGGTTTGTGTACAGAAATGGGTGTTTTGGGGTAATTTAAATAGGGAAATGGTGCCTGACTGCCTGTACACCTCAGTCACGTTTGGTGTGTGTGTGTGTGTGTGATAAGAGTGACAGCTGGACACACACAGCTGGCACA
>NC_059256.1:8508802-8526302 GCF_017591435.1 Portunus trituberculatus | reverse complement strand
AGTGGATGACCATTTTGCGAAGGCTTTGGGCGAGACGTGGACAAAGCTACAGGCGGAGAGAAAAGACACCTCCTCCTCCTCCTCCTCCTCCTCCTCCTCCACCTCCTCCTCCTCCACCTCCTCCACCTCCTCCACTTTGACCGAAGGAGGAGGAGGAGGAGGAGGAGGAGGAGAAGGAGAGGAGGGAGGAAATGGAAGAAGAGGCCATGGTTTAATCTCCTCCTCCTCCTCCTCCTCCTCCTCCTCCTCCTCCTCCACCTCCTCCACCTCCTCTTCTTCTGTGACTTCTCCTGCCAGACTCATCTCCACCTGAGAGAGAGAGAGAGAGAGAGAGAGAGAGAGAGAGAGAGAGAGAGAGAGCTTTACCAAATAATGTTGTTAATTAATTGTGTTTTGTAATGTTGAAATGTTGACACACACACACACACACACACACACACACACACACACACACACACACACACACACACACACACACACACACAGACAGACAGACAGAAACACACACACACACAGACACACGGACAGACACACACACACACTTACACACACACACACACACACACTCAGACATACATACAGACAGACAGACAGACACACACGTTAATGGTTGTAGATTAATAAAAAATAAATAAATAGTTAAGTAAGATAATAGTAATAGTAATTCCCACAATGCACTTCGCCCATTATATTTTTGTAACTTGTAAATAGAATAAACGAAATTAATTATTATTATTATTATTATTATTATTATTATTATTATTGTGTTGAAGGAAGAGAGAGAGAGAGTACATTTTGACGAAGTTGAAAAATAAATATTAAAATAAATGCTCTTTTTAAATGTCCAATAGAGAGAGAGAGAGAGAGAGAGAGAGAGAGAGAATAATAAATAAATACAGTTTGCAAAGTGAGAGAGAGAGAGAGTGAGTGAGTGAGAGCAAGGATTTATCTGACAGCCCTGCGCTAATCCTCTCTCTCTCTCTCTCTCTCTCTCTCTCTCTCTCTCTCTCTCTCTCTTCCCAGAAACTCCCATTCAGTAGTTCTATTATTAATATTTCTAAGAATTCTCTCTCTCTCTCTCTCTCTCTCTCTCTCTCTCTCTCTCTCTCTCTCTCTCTCTCTCTTCCTGTTTGTGTAGTAGAGAGAGAGAGAGAGAGAGAGAATTCTGACAATCGACTTTCTCTCTCTCTCTCTCTCTCTCTCTCTCTCTCTCTCTCTCTCTCTCTCTCTCTCTCCCCTTCCTGTTTGTGTAGTAGAGAGAGAGAGAGCCAAAATAGGAACATGAATTATTATTATTATTATTATTATTATTATTATTATTATTATTTTTATTATTATTATTTTTATTAATTTTGGCTGGGACTCAAATTTACAAGTGCCAACAGAGAGAGAGAGAGAGAGAGAGAGAGAGAGAGAGAGAGAGAGAGAGAGAGAGAGAGAGAGAGAGAGAGAGAGAGAGAGAGAGAGAACTGAGACAAACATTGATTAAGGACATAGATAAGATAAGGAAAATAAATAAGAGAGAGAGAGAGAGAGAGAGAGAGAGAGAGAGAGAGAGAGAGAGAGAGAGAGAGAGAGAGAGAGAGAGAGAGAGAGAACCAATTAATTCCTAAGCAGACAGTCATTTTAGCATTATCATCAGTAAATGCCGTTAAAAAATGCTAATATCTTTTATTTAAACCCTTTTTAACACTATCTAACACTCTAAATAGATTATAAACATCCCAATAAAGAATCCAATCCTTTATATATAGGGTGTTTTATCAGAAAATGCCTTAAATGTGGGGTTCTAGTTATAAAAATGCTAATATCTCTTAATCAAACCCTCCTAACACTACCTAACACTCTAAATAGGTCAAAAACACTCCGATAAGGAATCCAATCCTTTATATATGATGTTTTATCAGAAATTGCCTCAAATAAAGGTTGTAGTTATAAAAATGGTAATATCTTTTAATTAGACCCTTCTTAACACTACCTAATACTCTAAATAGACAAAAATACACCCCAATAGAGGATCGAAACCTCTAAATATAGGGTGTTATCAGAAAATGCCTTAAATGTAGGTTCTAGTTATAAAAATGCTAATATCTCTTAATTAAACCCTTCTTAACACTACCCAACACTCTAAATAGATGAAAAACACGGCAATAAAGCATCTAAATCTTTAAAAATAGTTGCATTCATTATAAAACGCCATAAATAAGGGTTTTCATAAGAGTTCTAGTTAAAATTGCTAATGTCTTTTAATTAAACCCTCCTAACACTTCCTAACACTCTAAAAAGCTAAAAATACGCCATTATTTCATTTAAACCTTTGAAAATAGTTGCATTAATTATAAAACGCCATAAAATGTTTTCATAAGCGTTCTGGTTTAAAAAAAGGCTGTTGTCGACTTTCTAAACCCCCTGATACAACCTAACACTCAAAAAAGCTTAAAAACACGCCATTATTACATCTAAACCTCAAAAAATTGTTGCATTAATTATAAAACGCCATAAAAAGCTGTTTTGAAATTAAGCCTTAAAGTTTGTATGGCTGTTCTTCGAGCTTACCACCCACTTGCTTATCTAACACCTAAACTAGCTTATTTAACGCCTAATTTCGCTATTTAAGACACGGAGTAGGTGCGTGAGGGTCTAAAGTCGCACTGGAATGCTTAATAGAGTGTGTGAGTGCGTTGTGAATAGAGATAATTGATAAAATGTGTGAGTGTGTGTGAGAGAGAGCGAGAGAGAGATAACCGTAGGGTGCTGTTCTGGTCTAAGGACATGCTAGGTGTATACTGAAACACACCGTTACAACACCAATGACCAACAACACCGCACCCTAACGCACCCTGACGCACCCTGAAACACCCTTAAAGTTAATTTGCACCCTTAAAAACCTTGAAAAACGCGAGGTATTAGCTAAAAACTAAATTTTAAGAGATGCGGAATGAATGGCTTAAAATACTGTTATAACACTATTAAAGGGTACCACAGCACCCTGATGCACCCTAAAACACCCTAAAAATCACCAAAAACACTTTAGGATCAAGAAAAGCTATAAAAATGAGCTAGAAATTAATTTAGACCATTAATATTATTTCGCGGGTAATTCTTTTCAACGGGTTTGTGTTTACCTCCCTCCCTCTCCCTCCTCCTCTCCCACTCTCACTCCGGTCCACGTGAGAGAGAGAGAAAGAGAGAGAGAACGAGGCAGAGTAGCAGACGATGGCCCAGGGCAAGGAGATAGAGACTGGACCACAGAAAGAGAAGGAGAAGGAGAAAGAGAAGAGAAAGTTAATGGCTGGAAATCTCGTCGAGGGTGAGAGAAAAATGGAGAGATGTTTTATCATTTTTGCCTTTTTTTCGGTGTTAGTGAGAGGTGAGAGTTGGGAGAGCGTAGCAGACGAAAGCCGGTGCATTCAGACGCTGCTCTCCCTGGCCCAGCTGCTCCCAAGGTCACTAATTCACAAGTTACAGTGCATTTTGTAACAGTTTTGCTGTGAAATGCTAGTCAAATATGCGTCTTGTGGGGAGTTGAGGGTGTTTTAAGGTGTTTTCAAGGGATAGGAGCGAAAATCAGGGTGTTTTAAGGGTACAGGTACACAGAATCAGGGTTTCTGTGCCTCGAAATGCTGTAAAATCCGTAATTTTCACTGTGTTTTGAAAGTTACAGTGAGTTTTTGTGGTGAAATGCTGTGTTTTAAGGGATAGGAGCAAAAATTAGGGTGTGTTTAGGGTACAGAGGCACCAAATCAGGGCTTCTGTGGCTCGAAATGCTGTGAAGTCCCAAATTTTCACTGTATTTTAGGAGTTACAGTGAGTTTTGCAATGTTTTTGTGGTGAAATGCTGTGTTTTAGGGTGTTTTTAAGGGTTAGGAGCAAAAATCAGGGTGTGTTTAGGGTACAGAAGCACCAAATCAGGGCTTCTGTGGCTCTAAATGCTGTAAAGACCGAAATTTTCACTGTATTTTAGAAGTTACAGTGAGTTTTGCAATGTTTTTGTGGTGAAATGCTGTGTTTTAAGGTGTTTTTAAGGGACTGAAGCAAAAATCAGGGTGTATTTAGGGTACAGAGGGACCAAATCAGGGTTTCTGTGGCTCGAAATCCTGTAAAGTCCCTAATTTTCACTGTATTTTGAAAGTTACAGTGAGTTTTGCAATGTTTTGTGGTGAAATGCTGTGTTTTAGGGTGTTTTTAAGGGACAGGAGCGAAAATCAGGGTGTGTTTAGGGTACAGAGGCACCAAATCAGGGTTTCTGTGTCTCTAAATGCTGTAAAGTCCCAAATTTTCACTGTATTTTGAAAGTTACATTGAGTTTTGAGAGATTTCTGTGGTGAAGTGCTGGTAAAATCTGTCTTGTGGGGAGTTGAGGGTGTTTTAGGGTGTTTTTAAGGGGCAGGAGTGAAGATCAGGGTGCAGTTAGTTAGAGACAAGTAAACACACATTTTTTAAGTACATAGGCCTAAAAAATAATTCACATAGGCCTATTGGGTAATTTATATAGGCCTATATATAATAAAAAAGATTAATTTAGTAAGTTGAATGATTTAGATAAAAGTAAACACAGATTTCTTTAGTGGATAGGCCTATAAGATCATCCACATAGGCCTAAATTATATAAAAGGTTAATTTAATAAGTTCTATAATGTTTTTGTAAGTAAATAAGTAAATTCGCTGTTTTTTTTATAATTAGGCTGTTTTTTTATTTTAGGCCTATGGTGGGGATTTCTGTTGTAGGCCTAGCTTGGTTGCCTATTAGTGTTTATTTATTTATTTTTTAATTGAATTTCTTTAGTAATTAATCTCTCTCTCTCTCTCTCTCTCTCTCTCTCTCTCTCTCTCTCTCTCTCTCTCTCTCTCTCTCTCTCTCTCTCTCTCTCTCTCTCTCTCTCTCTCTCTCTCTCTCTCTCTCTCTCTCTCTCTCTCTCTCTCTCTCTCTCTCTCTCTCTCTCTCTCTCTCTCTCTCTCTCTCTCTCTCTCTCTCTCTCTCTCTCTCTCTCTCTCTCTCTCTCTCTCTCTCTCTCTCTCTCCAGGTATGACAAACGGACAAACGGACAGGAAGGCAGAGAGAGAGACAGCGAAGATCAAGGATGGAGGAGGAGGAGGAGGAGAAGAGGAGGAGGAGGAGGAGAAGAAGAAGAAGGAGGAGGAGGAGAGCCTAGGCCTACAAGAATATGGCTTTACTGTCAAAATTAAGCCTCCCACTGGCGACATATTTGAAATTCAGGTAGGCCTATGTAAATTTTTGGTATTTTTAAGTAATTTTAAGTTCTAATAAAACTGATTTTTCTCTCTATACACTCAAAATGCCCCAAAACACCCCAAAATACACCTAAACACACCCAAAATACACCCAAAACACAGCTAAACACCCCAAAATACACTTAAACACACCCAGATCACCTAAAACACACTCAAAACACTGCAAAACACCCATGAACACACCCAAAACATGCTTTACACTTGAAAAAACAAATAATTTTACAAAACGCACTAAAACACCCAGAAAAATGCATTCAAACGTAACGAAACTCAGTGTACTAATAAAACGAACTCTTCTCTTTCTCCCTACACACCTGCCACACACCTGCCACCCTCCAAACAGCTCAAAAAAACTCCCAAACACACCCAAAACATGCTTTACACTTGAAAAAAACAATAATTTTACAAAACGTACTAAAACACCCAGAAAAACGCATTCAAACGTAATGAAATTCAGTGTACTAATAAAACGAACTCTTCTCTTTCTCCTACACACCTGCCACACACCTGTCACCCTCCAAACAGCCCAAAAAAACTCCCAAACACACCCAAAACACACTGAAACTTACACTAGAAAAACCAAATAATTTTACAAAACACGCTAAAACACCCAGAAAAACACATCCAAACATAACGAAACTCAGCGTACTAATAAAACGAACTCTTCTCTTTCTCCCTACACACCTGCCACATACCTGTCACTCTCCAAACACCCCAAAAAAACACCCAAACACACCCAAAACACACTAAAATTTAGACTTGAAAAACCAAATAATTTTACAAAACACGCTAAAACACCCAGTAAAACGAATCCAAACGTAACGAAACTCAGCGTACTAATAAAACGAACTCTTCTCTTTCTCCTACACACCTGCCACACACCTGTCACCCTCCAAACACCCCAAAAACACCCAAACACACCATAAACAAATATGAAAAAAAACAAATAATTTTACAAAACACGCTAAAACACCCAGTAAAACAAATCCAAACGTAACGAAACTCAGCGTACTAATAAAACGAACTCTTCTCTTTCTCCCTACACACCTGTCACACACCTGCCGGGCCCCAGGTGAGCAGTATGGAGCTGGTTTACGAGATACACCAGCTGCTAATGGATCGAGAGGACACATGCCATCGGACCTGCTTCTCTCTGCACTTGGATGGAAACACTTTGGACAATTTTGCCGAGTTGAAGACCATTGAAGGGTTGAAGGTTAGTAGTAGTAGTAGTAGTAGTAGTAGTAGTAGTAGTAGTAGTAGTGGTAGTGGTAGTGGTGGTGGTGGTGTGCAAAAATGTATTACTACTGTTGTTATTGTTGTTGTTGTTTTGTACATGTATATACACACGCGCGCACACACACACACACACACACACACACACACACACACACACACACACACACACACACACACACACACACACACACACACACACACACACACTAAGATATTCCAAAACACATTCAAAACACACAAAACACACAATAAAACACGAAAAACACTTAAAAACACCCCAAAACACCCCAAACACCCAAAACACCCCAAAACACACAAAAACACCCCAAATCACCAACACAAAACACACAAAACACCCAGAACACCCCAAAACACCTAAAAACACCCAAAACACCTCAAAACACCCAAAACATCAAAACACCCAAAACACTCTAAAACACCCCAAAACACTCCAAAACACACCAAAACACCCAAAACACACAAAACACACACAAAACACCCCAAAACACAAAAACCCCCAAAACCCCACAAAACACCCAAAACACCCAAAACACACCCTGAACACTAAGCTAACACCCTTACACACACAGGAGGGTCAGTGATAAGGGTACAAGAGGAACCTTACACCAAAAACACCATTAAACATTCAAAAACACATAAAACACCCCAAACACACAAAACACACAAAACACACAAAACACACACAAAACACCCCAAAACACAAAACACACAAACCACCCAAAACACACAAAAACACAAAACCCACAAAACACACAAAACCCCACAAAACACACAAAACCCACAAAACAAAACACATAAACCACAAAACAAAAACACCCAAAACCCACAAAACACCCCAAAACACACAAAACACCCCAAAACCCACAAAACACAAAACCCCACAAAACACACAAAACACACCAAAACACACAAAACCCCACAAAACACCCAAAACCCACAAAACACCCAAAACACCCCTGAACGCTAAGCTAACAGCCTTACACACACAGGAGGGTCAGTGATAAGGGTACAAGAGGAACCTTACACTGTCAAAAACACGTTCATTTCGAACCTCCTTAAGTCCCTGGACCCACACGACGCCTACAATGGGACACTGCCCTCCTGTCCTTCCTGCACACTGTGACACAGGGGATATCCTGGGAGTCCTGTGAGTAGTAGGAGGAGGAGGAGGAGGAGGAGGAGGAGGAGTCAAATTATGCCACACAGAAACAAATATACACAAATGCCTCTAAACACACTAAAACACCCAAAACACCCCAAAACACCCCAAAACTCACAAAACACACACCCAAAACACCCAAAACACCCCAAAACACACAAACACAAAACACCTCAAAACACACAAACATCCACCAAAACACATAAAACCACCCAAAACACATAAACCACCAAAAACACAGCAAAACACCACCAAAACACCCTAAAACACAAAACACCCAAAACACACAAAAACACCCAAAACACCAAAACACCTCAAACACCCCAAAACACCTAAACACCACAAAACACACACAAAACACACAAAACACCCATAAACACCCTGAACACTAAGCTAAACACCTTAAAACACACAAAACACCTCAGACACCACAAACACTGAGAAACCTTACACCAAAACACCATTAAACACCTCAAAACACAGAAAACACACAAACACACCAAAACACCCCAAAACACACAAAACACTGCAAACCACCAAACACACAAAACACACAAAACACACAAAACACCCATAAACCCACAAAACACCTCAAAACACACCAAAACACCCTGAACACTAAGCTAACAGCAAAACACACAGGAGGGTCACACCCAAACACACCAAAACACACACAAAAACACCTCAAAACACCTCAAAACACACAAAAACACAAAACACACCAAAACACCCAAAACACACAAACACCCAAAACACCCCAAACACCTGAAAACATCCCAAACACAGAAACACCTCAAACATGAAAACACACAAAAAACACACAAAACACACCAAAACACACAAAACACCACAAAACACCCAAACACACAAAAACCACAAAACACTCAAAACACACCAAAACACAAAACACAAAAACACACCAAAATCACCCAAAACACATAAAAACACCCAAAAACACCCCAAAACACCCAAAAACACCCCTGAACGCTAAGCTAACAGCCTTACACACACAGGAGGGGTCAGTGATAAGGGTACAAGAGGAACCTTACACTGTCCGAGAGGCGAGAATCCACGTTCGTCATGTTCGAGACCTCCTTAAGTCCCTGGACCCACACGACGCCTACAATGGGACGGACTGCGCCTCCCTGTCCTTCCTGCACACTGTGACGCAGGGGGATATCCTGGGCGAGTCCTGTGAGTAGTAGGAGGAGGAGGAGGAGGAGCAGGAGGAGGAGGAGGAGTCAAATTATGCTTGATATTCACACAGAAATCCTTTGAAATATACACGAAATGCCTCTAAACACACTAAAACACCTCTAAACACCCCAAAAACACCGCCAAACATCTCAAAACACCTCTAAACACACCAAAACACCTCAAAACACCGCCAAACATCTCTAAACACCTCTAAACACACCAAAACATCTCTAAACATCTCTAAACACCCCAAAAATACACCAAAACACTCCTAAAACACACCAAAACACACCAAAACACACCTTAATGTAACCCACACTCTCTCACTCACTCTCTCACTCTCTCTCTCTCCAGACAAGAAGAAGAATGCCGTTGAGAGTGTCGATTGTACCCCCCCTAAATACATTTTGCCCCACACCAAGGACCGGCCCCTCCTCCCTCTCCACCCCTTCGCCAAGGACCACAAGGCGCCACAGTGCCTCAAGGTGACCCAGTGTGACCTTCGTGTGACCTTAGTGTGACCTTAAATTGACCCTGAGATTAGATAGGCCCTTAAAATCACTCTTAAAATTGATATCTTTAAATTTTAGGTTATTTTGCCTTAGTGTGACCTTAGTGTGACCTTAATGTGACCTTAGTGTGACCTTAATGTGACCTTAACGTGACCCTAAATTGACCCTGAGATGAGATATGCCCTTAAAATCACTCTTAAAGTTAATATCTTTAAATTTTGGTCATTTTGCCTTAGTGTGACCTTAATGTGACCTTAGTGTGACCTTTAAGTGACCCTGAGATTAGATATGCCCTTAAAATCACTCTTAAAATTAATATCTTTAAATTTTAGGTTATTTTCCCTTAGTGTGACCTTAGTGTGACCTTAATGTGACCTTAGTGTGACCTTAAAGTGACCCTGAGATTAGATATGCCCTTAAAATCACTCTTAAAATTGATATCTTTAAATTTCAGGTCATTTTACCATTGTGTGACCTTCGTGTGACCTTAGTGTGACTTTAATGTGACCTTAGTGTGACCTTAATGTGACCTTAACGTGACCCTGAGATTAGATATGTCCTTAAAATCACTTAAAAATAATATCTTAAAATTTTAGGTCATTTTGCCTAAGTGTGACCTTAGTGTGACCTTAAAGTGACCTTAGTGTGACTATTAAGTGACCCTGAGATGAGAAATGCCCTTAAAATCACTCTTAGAATTAATATCCTTAAATTTTAGGTCATTTTGCCTTAGTGTGACCTTAATGTGACCTTAGTGTGACCTTAAAGTAATCTTGAGATGAGAAATGCCCTTAAAATCACTCTTAAAACTAATGTCTTTGAGTTTAAGGTCACAGTGCCTTTAGGTGACCTTAGTGTGACCTTAATGTGACCTTAAAATGACCTCAAAAACAAAATAAGAAAAAATAAGAAAAAAAACATGCATATAACCACAGTATGACCTTAACATGATCTTAATATGACCCCAGAGTGACCTAGCATGACCCAGAATGACCTTTTATGACCAATCTACAATATTATTAATCATTCCATATGATAATCCATGTTCTGACCTTAAAATGACCTTAATATGACCCCAGAATGACCCAATGTGACCTTTTTTTCCAGGTGTTGACCATCAGTGGCTGGAACCCCCCCCCAGGCCCCAGGAAACTCCATGGTGACCTTCTGTATCTGTCTGTGGTGACCTTGGAGGGGAGGCACCATCACATCACAGCCTCCACATGGGGATTCTTCTTGAACCAGTGAGAGAGAGAGAGAGAGAGAGAGAGAGAGAGAGAGAGAGAGAGAGAGAGAGAGAGAGAGAGAGAGAGAGAGAGAGAGAGAGAGAGAGAGAGAGAGAGAGAAGGAACGAAGGAAGGAAGGAAGGAAAAATTGAGAGATAATGAGTTAGAGAGAGAGAGAGAGAGAGAGAGAGAGAGAGAGAGAGAGAGAGAGAGAGAGAGGAGAGGGACGGAGGGAGGAACTGAATGGAAGTGAATAGGAGAGAGAGAGAGAGAGAGAGAGAGAGGAAGGAAAAAGTGAGAGAGAGAGACAAACACACAAACAGAGACAGACAGACAGACACAAACAGACAGAGAGAGAGAGAGAGAGAGACAAACAAACACACAAACAGAGACAGACAGACAGACACACAAACAAACAGACACAGAGAGAGAGAGAGATTAAACTATTTTGCCATTTTTCAGGACTACCGAGGGGGACTTCAACCCCCGGCCAGCGTCCCCCTGCTACCTCTCCCACTCTCTCATAGATCTCCTCAACACACTTTCTCCGGGGTTTAAACGGAACTTTGCCGCGCTCCAGAAGAAGAGGGCAATGCGTCACCCCTTTGAGAGAGTTGCCACCCCTTACCAGGTGTGTGTGTGTGTGTGTGTGTGTTTTTTGCAGTTTCCATATGCCTAACCATGCTTAAAACACACTAAAACACATCCAAATGTACCAAAACACACTCAAAACACTCCAAAACATGTCACCAAAACACACAAAACACACCAAAACACCCAAACACTCTAAAACACCCCAAACACCCAAAACAACACACACCAAAACACCACAAAACACACCAAACACACAAAACACCCAAACACCCCAAAACACACACACAACACACCAAAACACCCAAAACACACAGAACACACCCAAACACACCAAAACACCCAAACACCCAAAACACACAAAACAAAACACCAAAACACACAAAACACACAAAACACAACACACAAAAAACACACAAACAACACAACACACAAAACACAAAACACACAAACACACCAAAACACACAAAACACAAACACACAAAACACACCAAAAACACACACACAAAACACAAAACACACCAAACCAACACACAAAACACACCAAACACACAACAAAAACACCCAAAACACCCACCAAAACACAAAAACACCAAAAACACCCACAAACACACACAAAAACACCCAAACACCAAAACACCAAAACACCCCAAACACCCAAAAACACACACCCAAAACAACAAAACACACCAAAACACCCAAAACACACCAAAACACACAAAAACTCACAAAAAAAACCCTTAAAACCTTATCTAAAGTGCATGTACGTGCGTGTGTGTGTGTTGCAGGTGTACACGTGGGCAGCCCCCGGACCATGGGATCGACGCGCTGAGGGCAGAGGACGCATACAGCAGCAAACTAGGCTATGAGGAACACATCCCTGGGCAGACGAGGGACTGGAATGAGGAACTTCAGACCACGAGGGAGCTGCCCAGACGCACCCTGGCCGAGAGACTGGTCAGGGAGAGGGCCATGTTTAAGGTGAGAGTGTGATAGGGTGATTAGAGTGTGTTTTGGGGTGTTTTGGTGTTTTGGTGTGTTTTGGAGTGTTTTGGTGTTGTGTGTGTTTGGTGTGTTTGGTGTTTTGTGTGTTTGGTGTGTTTTGTGTGTGTGTTTGGTGTGTGTGTTGTGTTTTGTGTTTGTGTTTTTTGTGTGTGTTTGTGTGTGTGTTTGTGTGTGTTTTGGTGTGTTTGTATGTTTTGGGGATGTTTTGGTGTGTTGGTGTTTTAGTGTTTTGTGGTGTGTTCAGTGTTTAGGTGTGTTTTAAGTTCAAGGTGTTTTCAGTGTGTTAGGGTGTTGTAGTATTTTAGGAGCTGCCCAGCCGAGAGACTGGTCAGGAGAGGGCCATGTTTAAGGTGAGTGTGGTAGGGTGACTAGAGTGTGTTTTGGGGTGTTTTGTGTGTTTTGTGTGTTTTGGGTGTTTTGAGTGTTTGGGTGTTTTGGGTGTTTGAGGTGTTTTGTTTGTGTTTTTGGGTGTTTTGGTGTTTTGTTTTGGTGTTTTGTGTTTTGGGGTGTTTTGTGTGTTTTGTGTTTGTGTGTTGTGTGTTTGGGGTGTGAGTGTTTGGGGTGTTTTGTGTGTTTTGTGTTTTGAGTGTTTTGGGGTGTTTTGGTGTTTTGGGGTGTTTGTATGTTTTGGGGATGTTTTGGTGTTTTTGTTTTGAGTGTTTGTGGTGTTTTTCAGTGTTTTAGGGTGCGTTTTTAAGTTCAAGTGTGTTTTTCAGTGTGTTAGGGTGTTGTAGTATTTTTAGGGAGCTGCCCAGACGCACCCTGGCCGAGAGACTGGTCAGGGAGAGGGCCATGTTTAAGGTGAGAGTGTGGTAGGGTGACTAGAGTGTGTTTTGGGGTGTTTTGGGGTGTTTTGGTGTTTTGGGGTGTTTTGGTGTTTTGGGGTGTTTTGAGATGTTTTGGTGTGTTTTGGGTGTTTTGTGTGTTTTGTGGGTGTTTTGGGTGTGTGTTTTGGAGTGTTTTGGGTGTTTTGGGTGTTTTGGTGTGTGTGTTTTAAGTGTTTTGTGTGTTTGGGTGGGTTATTCAGTGTTTTAGATGTGTCTGGGTGCAGTTTTGGGTGTGTTTTGGTGTGTTTTGGAGTGTTTTTGGTGTGTTTTGGTATGTTGTGGAGTGTTTTTGGTGTGTGGGTGTTTTGTGGTGTTTTTTGGGTGTTTTTGCCTGTTTTGGAGTATTTTTGGTGTGTTTTGGTATGTTTTGGGTGTGTTTGGGTGCAGTTTGGAGTGTTTTTGGTGTGTTTAGGGTGTTTTTAGGCCATTTTATCATGTTTTTCTAAGTTCAAGAGGGCTGACAACCTAACCTTTTAACCTTACCTAATCTGACTAACCTAACCTAACCTAACCTAACCTAACCTAACCTAACCTTACCTAATCTAATCTAACCTAACCTAACCTAACCTAACCTAACCTAACCTTACCTAATCTAACCTAACCTAACCTAACCTAACCTAACCTAACACTGCCATACCCCACAGGTCCACTCGGACTTTGTGGCAGCGGCAACCCGCGGGGCCATGGCAGTGATCGATGGCAACGTTATGGCGATCAACCCTGGTGAAGACCCCAAGATGCAAATGTACATCTGGAACAACATTTTCTTCTCTCTGGGGTTCGACGTTCGCGACCACTATAAAGAGGTTGGCGGTGATGCTGCTGCCCATGTTGCCCCTCGGAACGACCTACAAGGGGTGCGTGTGTATGGGGTGGTGGACCAGGAGGGGCTGTACACCCTAGGGACCACAGTTATTGATTACCGAGGGTTTAGAGTCACTGCGCAGTCGATTATTCCGGGAATTTTAGAACGTGAACAAGAACAGTCAGTTGTGTATGGATCAATTGACTTTGGGAAGACTGTGGTGACTCATGATAAATACCTGGAGCTTCTGAAGGCGGCCGGGCAGACCCTGAAGGTGCTGCCTCATTCAGTCCTCAACGAAAAGGGCGAGGAGGTCGAATTATGCTCCTCCGTTGAGTGCAAAGGAATTATCGGGAATGACGGACGGCATTACATCCTCGACTTGCTCCGAACTTTCCCTCCTGACGTGAATTTCCTGCCAGGGGTGGAGGGGGCGGTGGTAGGGGAGGTTGCCAGGGGCCTTGGCTTTCCCATGGCGCACTGTCACAAGCTGGCGACCCTGCGGCAAGAGCTGGTGGACGCATTTGTCGACAGTCGATACATGAATTTCTTGAAGATGGCAGCCTTGCATTTACAGAGACTCAGGGCTCAGAAGGAGGAGGAGGAGGGGAAGAAGAAGGAAGAGGAGGGGAAGAAGAAGGAAGAGAAGAAGGATAAGGAAGAGAAGAAGGATAAGGAAGAGAAGAAAGATAAGGAAGAGAAGGATAAGGAAGAGAAGAAGGAGGAAAAGGAGGAGGAGGAGAAGCAGGATAAGGAAAAGGAAGATGAAGTGGAGGAGGTGGAGAGAAAAGAGGAGGAGGAGGAGAAGGGAGATAAAGTGGAGGAGTTTGAGGCAGAGGAGGCTAAACGGATGGTGGAGACTGCCCGGGAGAGCCTGGGGGGCGAGGGAGGAGGTGGCGGGGGGGCTGGGGAGGAGAACACGCGCAATGTTATCCGTTCTGCGGCGGCGGCGGTCGGCTCGCTCAAGGATGCCGACTTTGACATCCGCTTCAATTTGGACGCCTTCTCCCCCGGCGTGCGGCACCCGGACGGGGGGGCGGGGGGGCGACTGGCCAGGGAGCGCCGTCTGGTGTGTGACGCAGCAACCTTTTTAGTGGAACAGCAAATCCCGGCACTGCTTGGGGACCTGTCAGACCACAGCGCGGCACCTCTGGACGGTGCCGCGCTGTGCCAAGCCATGCACAGCCGCGGGATCAATATTCGGTACCTAGGGGTGGTGGCGCGGCGGGTGAGGGAGGCTGGGGAGGGGCTGGGGCACTTGGTGAGTGTGTGCGTTGGTGAGGTGCTGGGGCGCTGTGTCCGGCGAGTGCTGCGTGCTGCTCTTCAAGCTGTGGAGCCTATGAGTCTTGCCGCAGCCACAGCACACTTCCTCAACTGCTACCTCTCGTCGTACCCCACCCCCCATCCGGCCCACCCCGCCGAGGAGCTGCTTTCCAAGCGGCGACGAAGGCGGCCTCCCTTCAGCGGCAGCAGCAGCAGCAGCGGCAGCAGTCAGTGGTGGGCGCTGACTCCTCGCTCGCTGTGGGCGTCGCTGCGAGGTGAAGCACAGCAGTACTATGGGTTTGAGCTGTGTGGGGAGGGCGAGGGGGTGGATGCTGTGGTGGGGCGGTATGGCCTGCAGAAGGTGACACTGCTGCGATGGCTGTGTCAGCGCTGTGGGGTGCAGATGATGCTGCGAGAGTACAGCCTGGACGGGCGGGGGGGAGAGGCGTTCAGCGAGGGGGACATTGTGAGCCTGCAGCCCGTGGTGAAGCACTGCCACCCGAGGGCCACGGATGCCCTGGCACTGTACGCCGCAGGGCAGGCCAAGACACAGCAGGGCTTCCTGAAGGATGGGTATGGGCTGATCAGCGAGGCACTGGCACTCCTCAACAGTGTGTACGGCGCCGTCCATCCGGAGACGGCACAGTGCCTCAGGACGCTGGCACGCTTGAATTACATCATGGGGGACCACCTGGAGGCACTGGCACTACAGCAGAAGGCCGTGCTGATGAGTGAGCGGGTGAATGGCATCGATCACCCGCAGACTGTGGCAGAGTATGTCCACCTGGCACTCTACTGTTTCGCCGCCCAGCAGGTGAGCACGGCACTGCGTCTCCTGTACCGTGCCCGCTACCTCCTGCTGCTCCTGAACGCAGAGTGCCACCCAGAAATGGCACTGGTGGACAGCAATATAGGGTTAATATTGCATGCTGTGGGCCAGTATAGCCTCTCACTACAGTTCTTGGAGGCCGCTCTGGCACTCACCCTGCGCTTCCACGGCACCCGAAGCTTGAAGGCCGCAGTGACGCACCATCTAGTGGCACGAACACAGAGCTGCCTGGGGGACTTCCGAGCGGCATTGACCCACGAAAAAGAGACATTCGCAACTTACAAATCTCTTCTTGGACCTCAGCATGAAAAAACCGCGAGGCAGACCAATGTTTACGACACCTCACCACCCAGGCAGTCACCATGGCCAAGAAAATCAGTGAGGCATGTGGCGGTGGTGGTGGCGGGCGTGCAGCGGCGGCGGCGGCTGCGTCTCTAGGCCTACCAGCGGTCCAGATCCAGCCACCATCGTTAAACAGTGTTCTCGATCTTCTAAACGTGATAAATGGCATTATGTACGTTCAAATTACCGCAGAGGAGATCGATAGACTCAGACAGGAGATTGAGAAGGGCCAGCAACACCAGCAGCACCACAGCAACACCGCAAACACCACCAATGACTCACAGGAACTCCCACAGGAACTCCCTACCACGTTGATTGCCGAGGAAGGAGCAAAGAGTGAGGAGGAAGGGACAGCTAGTCGGTGAGCTACACCACGCACCACAGCGCACCACCACTCACCACCACCACCACCACACCCACTGCTAGCTATGTTGTTGTTTTGGGTGAGTTTTGCACAAAAAATCAAAATATTCGAGATTTTTTTAAGGTTTTTAAGAAGTTTTGGTGTTTTTGGGGCTATTTTTGGGGATAGAAGTGAAAGAAATGAAGAAAAATTAATGGAAAACGTTGGAAAATATGAGTAATTTGTCTCCAGGGTTGAAATGAAGTGAATTGAAGTGACATGACCTCTGATGCTTAAGAAATTGACATGATTTTTTTATTTTTTGGGGTAGAAATTAAAGAAATGAAGAAAAATTAATGGAAAACGTTGGAAAATATGAATAAATTGTCTCCAGGGTTGAAATGAAGTGGATTGAAGTGACATGACTTCTGATGCTTAAGAAATTGACATGATTTTTTAATTTTTTTGGGGTAGAAATGAAAGAAATGAAGAAAAATTAATAGAAAATGTTGGAAAATATGAATAAATTGTCTCCAGGGTTGAAATGAAGTGAATTGAAGTGACATGACCTCTGATGCTTAAGAAATTGACATGTTTTTTTTATTTTTGGGGATAGAAGTGAAAGAAATTAAGAAAAATTAATGGAAAACGTTGGAAAATATGAGTAATTTGTCTCCAGGGTTGAAATGAAGTGAATTGAAGTGACATGACCTCTGATGTTTAAGAAATTGACATGATTTTTTATTTTTTTTTTTTTGTATTGAAAATGAAAAAAAAATAAGGAAAAAATTGCTACAAAATATAAATGATGAAGAAAAATCTAAATAAAATAAGAAATAAAAAAAACAGGCCTATGAAGGAACAAGATAGGCCTATAAATGAAAAAAT
>NC_059256.1:8478802-8488802 GCF_017591435.1 Portunus trituberculatus | reverse complement strand
TTGTAAATTTGTGTTGGCGGATTTAATTTGTTTGTTTTTTTGTTTGTATGTGGTAGAAACAGGCCAATTTGTTACTCTCTCTCTCTCTCTCTCTCTCTCTCTCTCTCTCTCTCTCTCTCTCTCTCTCTCTCTCTCTCTCTCAAAAATGTTGATATTTTTTTCTATTCAAACCAAACTCTCTCTCTCTCTCTCTCTCTCTCTCTCTCTCTCTCTCTCTCTCTCTCTCTCTCTCTCTCTCTCTCTATAAAGTATAAAGAGAGAGAGAGAGAGAGAAAGAGAGAATAGAGAGAGAAATAGAGAGAAAGAGAGAGAGAGAGAGAGAGAGAGAGAGAGACATTTGCTCACCTTCTTCATCTACAATAATAATAATAATAATAATAATAATAATAATAATAATAATAATAATAATTCCGTTCCATCTTCACAGAATTACAAAAAAATAATAATTCTCTTAAGGAAAAATGGAGAATATTTTAAGACGAGACTGAAGAAGAGGAGGAGGAGGAGGAAGAGGAGGAGGAGGAAATGATAAAAGGAGGAGGAGGAGGAGGAGGAGGAGGAGGAGGAGAAAATAAGAATAATAATAGGAGAGAGAGAGAGAGAGAGAGAGAGAGAGAAATGATAAAGAGAGAGAGAGAGAGAGAGAGAGAGAGAGAGAGAGAGCTATCTTTAATAAACCCTTTTCTTTAAATTACATGCAAAATTTTATATGAAAGAGAGAGAGAGAGAGAATATATTTTTATCATCAAATATAATAATAATAATAATAATAATAATAATAACAATAATAATTCACAGTTTTAGAGCTTTATAGAAGAAAACAAACAAACAAACAAACTCACTTCCTGTATCAAACACGTCTTGCTCACTCTGGAGGTCACTTTGAGGTCACCAAGTCATGTTAGGTCACTTGGAGGTCACCAGGTCACTTTAGGGGGTCACCAGTTCATCTTAAGGTTACAGGAGGTCATTTTTAGGGGGTCACCAGGTCATGTTAGGTCACTGAGGTCACCAGGTCATTTTAGGGGGTCACCAGTTCATCTTAGGTCACAGGAGGTCATTTTAGGGGTCACCAGGTCATGTTAGGTCAGTCTGGAGGTCATTAGGTCCCTGAAGGTCATTTTGGGAGGTCACCAGGTCATGTTAGGTCACTTTGAGGTCACCAGGTCACTTTCGGGATCACCATGTCATGTTAGGTCACTTTGAGGTCACCAGGTCACTGTTGGGGGTCATTAGGTCACTTTGAGGTCATTTTAGGTGTCACCAGGTCATGTCAGGTCACTTTGAGGTCACCAGGTTACTTTAGGAGTCACCATTTCATGTTAGGTCACAGGAGGTCACTTTTGGGGGTCACCAGGTCATGTTAGGTCACTTTTAGGGGTCATGAGGTCAGTTTGAGGTCACCAGGTCATGTTAGGTCATTCTGGAGGTCACCATGTCACTTTTGTGGGTCATTAGGTCACTGAGGTAATTTTTGGGGTCACCAGGTCATGTTAGGTCACTTTGAGGTCACCAAGTTAATCTGGAGGTCATTAGGTCACTTTTGAGGTCACTAGGTCATGTCAGCTCAGTCTGGAGGTCATTAGGTCATGCTAGGTCACTCTGGAGGTCACTAGGTCATGCTGGGTCATTCTGGAGGTCAGTTTGGGGGTCTGGTCAAATAGTCACCATTAATTTTCTCTCACTTTCTCACATTAGTCACCAAAAATTCTCTCTCTCTCTCTCTCTCTCTCTCTCTCTCTCTCTCTCTCTCTCTCTCTCTCTCTCTCTCTCTCTCTCTCTCACATTAGAAGTCACCAATATCTCACTCTCACTCTCTCACATTAGAGTCACCAAGATCACTCTCTCACTCTCTCACATTAGAAGTCACCAATATCTCTCTCTCTCTCACTTTCTCACATTAAAAATCACCAATAACTCTCCCTCACTCTCTCACCCTCTCACATTAGAGTCACCAAGATCACCATTTCATCCCTCCAGTAGTATAGACATAAGGTTAATATTAGCTTGAAATTGTAAAAAAAAATAATATTAGATTTTTTTAGAGGCCCAGAACTAGAAATGGACAGAAAAACACCTTTACCACACAGAGAATTAAGGTACAAAATTAGATGCACACCCTGTTAGTCGCTCAGTCGTTCTTTCACTCGCTCAGTCACACTTAAACGCCACAAAAACACTCAAAACACCACAAAAACACCTTAAAAACACCACAAAAACACTTAAAACACCACAAAAACATCTTAACACCACTCTAAATGCCACAAAAACACTCAAGACACCACAAAAACACCTTAAAAATACTCAAAACACCACAAAAACACTCAAAATACCACAAAAACACCTTAACAGCACTCTAAACACCACAAAAACACCTTAACAGCACTCAAAGCTCCACAAAAACACTCAAAACACCACAAAAACACCTTAACAGCACTCAAAACTCCACAAAAACACTCAAAACACCACAAAAACATCTTAACAGCACTCTAAATGCCACAAAAACACTCAAAACACCACAAAAACACTCAAAACACCACAAAAACACCTTAACAGCACTCTAAATGCCACAAAAACACTCAAAACACCACAAAAACACTCAAAACACCACAAAAACACCACAAACACTTGCATTATTAGTGAATATTAAATGATGCACTGTGTTGAGATGTCTGTGTGTTCGTGTGTCAGTCAGTCAGTCAGTCAATCAGTCAGTCAGTCAAAGAAATTAATTATATATTTTCTTTTTATTTATTTTTTGTAAATTTTTTGCCGAATTTTTAATATTTTTGTGAATTTTGAGGTTCGAGAGAGAGAGAGAGAGAGAGAGAGAAGAGAAATACAGTGTTTCTCATAAGTCTTTAGTGTTCTCGTCAACATATTTTAAGTTGCAAGGTTCTATTTGGCTGTATTTTGAGTTGCCAAGTCCAGTGTTGCATTGTGGGAGGAAAGGAAGGCCTACTTGTGTTTCTAATGGATGTGGTAGAAGGAAGACTGTGTTGCAAGGGTCTGTCTGCTGTCATTAAGTTGCTGGATACGATTGTGTTGCAGAGAGCCAGTGTTTCTTGGGGTGAGGTGAAGGATATGTTGTTTTTGTCTTTTGTGTTGCAGGAAGGGGAAAAATTGAGTTGCAAGGCTGAGTTGAAGAAATTATTGTTGTTTTGTGTGTTTAGTTTATGTTGCAGGGAAAATTTTTGAGTTGCAAGGCTGAAATTAAAGAAATTATTGTTGTTTTGTGTGTTTAGTTTGTGTTGCAGGGAAAATTTTTGAGTTGCAAGGCTGAAGTGAGAGAAATAGTATTGTTTTTCACCTTTTGAGTTGCAGGAAAAGAAAATTTTGAGTTGCAAGGCTGAATTGAGAGAAATTTTGTTGTTTGTGTGTTTAGTTTGTGTTGCAGGGAGGAAAATTTGAGTTGCAAGGCTGAATTGAAGAAATTATTGTTGTTTTGTGTGTTTAGTTTGTGTAGCAGGGAGGAAAATTTGAGTTGCAAGGCTGAATTGAGAGAAATTTTGTTGTTTTGTGTGTTTAGTTTGTGTAGCAGGGAGGAAAATTTGAGTTGCAAGGCTGAAGTGAGAGAAATAATATTGTTTATCATATATTTGAGTTGCAGAAAGGAAAAACAAATAGGTCTACAAGGCTCAAACAAAAAACAAGTGTTCCTAGTGTGACTTGAAAGGAATACAGTGTTGTTTCCCAGTTTTGAGTCACAGGAAGGACAAATTGAGTTGCAAGTCCCATAATTGTGTTGCTAGGTTAAGAATCACGCTTGTGTTGCCTCAGAAGTCTTGTAAATATTGCGAAGGAATTAAATAGAGAAGCTTTCGATGGGGCAGTCACGCAGAGGTGAAACACAGAGAGAGAGAGAGAGAGTGTGTGTGTGTGTGTGCGTGCGTGCGTGCGTCACTATTAATCTATTTACTCAAGTTTTTGTATGTTGCAAGGTCGAAAATCCTTGTATTGTTTCTTAAAAGGCAAGAATAAACAAAACGCAATTTAATGTCTTTTTATAACCCCCCCTCTCTCTCTCTCTCTCTCTCTCTCTCTCTTTCAGAAATTCACGTGGGGGATTAAAATGGTGAAGACTGTGGCCATTAATCTTGTGCCCTCCATACACCCTTCCTAATGGTCTAATGGTCTAATGGTACACAGATCTCAAGGTTAAAATAGTGAAGGCTGGCCATTAATTTTGTGACCTCCATACACCGTTCCTAATGTCCTAATGGTCTAATGGTACACAAATCTCAAGGTAAAAATGTGTCCCAGTACTGAAGGGGTTAAAATAGTGAAGACTGTGGCCATTAATTGTGATCTCCATACACCCTTGTTAATGTCAATAAAATGGTCTAATGGTACACAAATCTCAAGGTAAAAATGTGTCCCAGTACTGCGACACATTTTTACCTTGAAATTTGTGTACCATTAGACCATTAGGACATTAGGAAGGGTGTATGGAGGTCACAAGATTAATGGCCACAGTCCTCACCATTTTAATCCCTTACATGAGTTTGTGAAGCTGTACAAAATCACCAAATAGTCACCAGAATGAATAGGGAAACATGTCACGCTACTGAAATAGGTGAAGGATATTAAGAGTGATATAGAAATTAGCTCATTTTAAAGACACTTGCTCACTCGCTCACTCTACCCCGTGCAGAAGAGAGTGACAGGCGATAGGTGGCGGTGTGACGGGAAGAAAAAGGCGGGAAACTGTCTGTCTGGCTGGGGATAGGGCGCCAGTTTAGCTCTACCCATTGACAGGAGCACACACACACACACACTGACAGCTGGTGCTCTCTCTCTCTCTCTCTCTCTCTCTCTCTCTCTCTCAGACTGCACCAAATTCTCAAGGTCAGTGGATTGTGACTATTGCGAGGCAGAAACTGAGAGGTTCAGACCGTAGGGAAGGCTAGTCATTCCTCTCACTATTAACGCCTTTATTTCATCATTCCTCGCTCATTTTAAGCCCAGAATGACTCAGAGTAAAGCCACAAGCCTCATCTTTTTGCTTTATCTGTAGGTTTTCGTGTGAGAGTTGGAAATAGTTGAAAAATAAAGCAATTTTGAAATGTAAACAAACAGACAGCGTAGGGAAGGGTAGTCATTCTTATCACTATTAACGCCTTTATTGCATCATTTCTCGCTCATTGTAAGGCAAATATGACACAGAATAGAGCCACATGCCTTCCTTATTCATATACACATCACGTCACATCATTATAGAGTAGATAGGAGGTAATATTGTTGTGAAAAGAGGGAAGATGGCCGCCCCACCAGCCTCCTCCGCCCACTCGATGCCTCAAATTTTTGTTCCTTTTCTCAGTTCTATAATTGGGTGTCAGTGTTATGTGTTTAGGATTTCCACGGGTGTTTCCTTGTGTTTGGTGTGTTTTCCGCGCCTCTGTCGTGTAAGTAAGCGGCGTTTAGTGGTGTTTTATGGCGTGAGTTTGTGACTTTTCAACGGTAAAAAATTTCATCTCCATAATTTGAGTTTTTTCTTCTTATTTGAGATTGAAACTGGGCCTTTGTGGTGTCAAACAGTCGCCTGTGTTCTCTTAAGTGTAAAGTCAACCCAGTGAGTGAAATATGTGGCGTTTGAAATGGTGTTTGGTCCTGTTAAATGTATGTTTTATATTTTTACATTCTATTTGATTACGTATTGTGGTACACGGTCAGGCTCGCTGTGGAATGCCTTAAAAGAAAGCTCAGACTCTGCAGAATGTGTTGAAATACTCGCCAGGTGAAAATGGCTGTACTTTGCAAGAGTCTTCAATGACGTTACATGTTTGCTTTACATAAATGGTCTTTCAGTCTTTCACTTCTGGTTCTTTGTAAGTGTTGGACGCCTGAGAAGAGAGTTTTTATTGTCTAATACTTTCTGAAAGAAGTATAAAGTGGATATGAATGGACGTTTTAGTGTTCTATAAATGAAAATGTTTATATACTTTTTAACATACTTAATTTAATTTTTTTTGTAAACTAGTGAAGCAGGAGATGTTTTTATGTTTTGAATGTTAGTTAAAGTATTTATCAAGTCATAGAATATCAAGCATTCGGCCGTGGCTTCGCTTTTTCTGTAGGTCATTTTTAAAATTATTTACGTAATTAGCGTAGTCACCGCTATTCCCGCGCATTCTGGTGACGTCACAGCCAAGGCGGTGACCTATCATAGCCCAGGGCTGGCGACCCTCCCTCCCAGCCCTCCACTTCGTCACTATTTTGCCTTATATCGAGTGATTTCTGCGTGTTTTCGTGTGTTTCTTGGTTCAGGTGTGTAGATACTAGTAGTAGAAGGAAGAAGAAAGGAGAAATAAAGGAGGATGAGGAGGAAGGAAGGAGAAAGAGAGGAAGAAGAGGAGAAGCAGGTAAGCCACAACACTTAAGTCTCCCTCCACTTCCTCAATATTTTGCCTAATATCTTGTGTTTCGATGTGTTTCTAGGCTCCAACGTGTAGCAGGAAGCAGCAGAAGGATGAGGAAAGGGAGAAATAAAGGAGGAGAAGGGAGAAAGAGATGTGGAAGAGGAGGAGGAGGAGAAAGAGTCAAGTCCGGAATGTTTAGGTAAGTCTCCCTTTAAATCTTGCCGTTTTTTGTAATGCATCCCGGTGTTTGAGGTCTATTTGGCGTGTTTTTAGTGTGTTTCGTTGTGTTGCAGGCTGTTTGGAGTGTTGTAAGTGTGTTTCCAGTGCGTGTTACATGTTTTTAGGTGTGTTTTACCTATCTTGAGTGTTTGTGTGGTGTGTGTGAGTATTTGGGTGTGTTTTGAGTGCGTTTGGGGGCATTTTGAGGTGTTGCATGGTGTTTTAAGTGTGTTTCGAGTGTTTGTGTGTTTTGGGGTGAGTGTATACTGTTTGGAGTTTTGTGTGTTTGACATTTTGAGGTGTTGCATGGTGTTTTGAGTGTTTGAATTGTTTTGAGTGTTTGGTGTGTGTGTTTTGGGGTGTTTTGAGTGTATACTGGTTGTTTCTAAAGAGTTTTGTGTGTTTGGAGGCATTTTGAGGTGTTGCATGGTGTTTTGAGTGTGTTTCATGTTTGTTTTGAGTGTTTGAAGTGGTTTGGGTGTGTGTTTGGGGTGTTTTTGAGTGTATACTGGGTGTTTCTAAAGAGTTTTGTGTGTTTGGAGGCATTTTGAGGTGTTGCATGGTGTTTTGAGTGTGTTTCAAGTTTGTTTTGAGTGTTTGAACTGGTTTGGGTGTATGTAGGGGTGTATATACTCTCTCTCTCTCTCTCTCTCTCTCTCTCTCTCTCTCTCTCTCTCTCTCTCTCTCTCTCTCTCTCTCTCAGTCAAAATCACCCAAAATTCTTCATATTTACTGAAAATTCTTAAAAAAACAAAAATAAAACAGAAGCATTTTTGCGAGACAAGATCAAGATTTCAAGACTCGGCCCTGTTTCACTGCGCCTTTATCATTACCAACATTTTTATCAATTTTGACCTTATTTACACTGATTGGGGCGCCGCGGGGGAGTCGTGGGCGTGGAGGAAGAAGGCGTGGGTAAGTACAGCCCTTCCCTGTGGTCAAATAGTGGTTAATTGTGGTGAAAATTGGGGTTAATTGTGGTTGAGATATTAGGTAACTCTGTGGCTTCACCCGGCTGTGGTGTAAACATGACTCATATATTTCTATTTTTTGATGAATTTACGCCTTTATTGACCTTCCCTAACCTCATGTGACCTCATGTGACCTCATGTGACCTGGCTTGACCTGTTGCCACCCCTCGATCCCTTAAAACCAGGTCAAATGAGGTTAAATAGCTTTTTTTTCCTATTTGTAGAGAGTTGGAAAGATTATAATTGTTTGTGACCTGACGATCTCTCTCTCTCTCTCTCTCTCTCTCTCTCTCTCTCTCTCTCTCTCTTTTTATTTATTTATTTTTTCATGTACAGGTAATGACCACCACCACCACCACCATACCACAGCAACACCACCACCACCATACCACAGCAACACCACCACCACCACCACCACAGCAACACCACTAAAAACTCCATTAAAAACCCCAAAAACACCATTAAAACTGCAGAAACACCCACAACATTCCTTAGAAGTCACTGAAACACACCACACAACACCACCACAACACCACAAAATAAATAAATGCATAAATTCTCTTATTTTTTCACTTTCCAAGATAAAATAACAATAAATTTTCACATTTTTTCGATAATTTCCAGGTCAGGGGCAGTCAACACCACTACAACACCACACCACCACAACATCAAAATACCCTTAAAAACCACCCCAAACTAAACCTAACCTAACCTATTTCATCACCACAACACCACAAAATAAATAAATAAATGCATATCTCCATTTTTTTCACTTTTTTTCACTCATGGGCAGTCAACACCACCACAACACCACAGGGACACCACCACAACACCACAGGACACCACAGGGACACCACACCACACCACAGTACACCACAGGACATCATAGGACACCACACAACACCACACAACACCACACAACACCACACACACCACACACCACACACAACACCACAAAATAAATAAATAAACGCATATCTATTTTTCTCACTTTCCGAGATTAAAAAACCATAAATTTTCACATTTTTCCGATAATTTCCAGGTCGGGGGCAGTCAACACCACCACAACACCACAGGACACCACACCACACCACAGCACACCACCAGACACCACACCACACCACAGTACACCACAGGACATCACACAACACCACACAACACCACAGGACACCACACAACACCACAACATCACAAATTAAACACATAAATTCTCTATTTTTCTCACTTTCCGAGATTAAAAAACCATAAATTTTCACATTTTTCCGATAATTTCCAGGTCGGCGGCAGTCAACACCACCACAACACCGCAGGGACACCACAGCGCACCACCACAATGCTGTACTGCCCTCCTAACATCACCTTAGACCAAATATGGGTTGAGCATGGCGTTTCGCATTGTCTTCTCGAAACGGTGTGTGCGTCAGTCTACACCGCGTTCCTCCTGGTGTTTGGTGTTGCGCAGTGGGTCGTATACCACAAATATGCCACACCAGTTGACCCCTACCTCAGGCCGCGATCGTGTCTCCTTGGGGTGCAGAACGGGCTAGCGGTGGTGATGGCGGTGGTGGCGGTGGCTCGGATTGTCCTCCAAGCCACTCTGATCGGTGAGTTTTGCTGTTTTTTTTTTTTTTTTCTATTTGTTTTTTTGTTTATGTACCACTACACCCTTGAAAAACACCAATAACTTCCACTACACCCTTGAAAAACACCAATAACTTCCACTACACCCTTGAAAAACACCAATAACTTCCACTACACCCTTGAAAACACCAATAACTTCCACTACACCCTTGAAAACACCAATAACTTCCACTACACCCTTGAAAACACCAATAACTTCCACTACACCCTTGAAAACACCAATAACTTCCACTACACCCTTGAAAACACCAATAACTTCCACTACACCCTTGAAAACACCAATAACTTCCACTACACCCTTGAAAACACCAATAACTTCCACTACACCCTTGAAAACACCAATAACTTCCACTACACCCTTGAAAACACCAATAACTTCCACTACACCCTTGAAAACACCAATAACTTCCACTACACCCTTGAAAACACCAATAACTTCCACTACACCCTTGAAAACACCAATAACTTCCACTACACCCTTGAAAACACCAATAACTTCCACTACACCCTTGAAAACACCAATAACTTCCACTACACCCTTGAAAACACCAATAACTTCCACTACACCCTTGAAAACACCAATAACTTCCACTACACCCTTGAAAACACCAATAACTTCCACTACACCCTTGAAAACACCAATAACTTCCACTACACCCTTGAAAACACCAATAACTTCCACTACACCCTTGAAAACACCAATAACTTCCACTACACCCTTGAAAACACCAATAACTTCCACTACACCCTTGAAAAACACCAATAACTTCCACTACACCCTTGAAAAACACCAATAACTTCCACTACACC
>NC_059256.1:8466302-8476302 GCF_017591435.1 Portunus trituberculatus | reverse complement strand
TTTGATCATGTTTGGACTGTTTGGATCATGCTTGGACTGTGTTTTGGTTGTGTTTGGACTGTTTGGATCATGTTTGGACTGTTTGGATTACGTTTGGACTGTTTGGATCACGTTTGGACTGTGTTTTAGTTGTGTTTGGACTGTTTGGATCACGTTTGGACTGTTTGGACTGTTTGGATCACGTTTGGACTGTTTGGACTGTTTGGATCACGTTTGGACTGTTTGGACTGTTTGGATCACGTTTGGACTGTTTGGATCACGTTTGGACTGTTTGGATCACGTTTGGACTGTCTGGATCATGTTTGGATGACGTTTGGACAGTTTGGATTACGTTTGGACTGTTTGGATCATGTTTGGACTGTTTGGATCACATTTGGACTGTCTGGATCATGTTTGGACTGTTTGGATCATGTTTGGATTTTGTTTGGGTCGTGTTTGGATATCTAAGGGTGTTTTTTATTTATTTTTTTTGTGTGTTGTGTTTTTTTGGTGTTTTTGTTTTTGGTGTTTTTGTTTTGTTTTGTTTTGTTGTTTATTTTGATGTTTTTTTTTTGGTTGTTTTTTGGGTGTTTTTTTGACGTTTTCATATTTATTTATTATTTTTTGGTGTTTGTGTGTTTGGAAATTGTTTTTTTATTTATTTATTTGTAGATTTTCTCGATTTTTTTTGTAGATTTTCTTGTTTTTTGTAGATTTTTTGTAGATTTTCTAGTTTTTTGTAGATTTTCTTAATTTTTTGTAGATTTTCTTAATTTTTTGTAGATTTTGTAGATTTTTTTATAGATTTTTTGTAGATTTTCTTGATTTTTTTGTAGATTTTTTATAGATTTTTTGTAGATTTTCTTGATTTTTTGTAGATTTTTTGTAGATTTTCTTAATTTTTTGTAGATTTGTAGATTTTTTTGTAGATTTTCTTGATTTTTTTGTAGATTTTGTTTTTGTAGATTTTTTGTAGATTTTCTCAATTTTGTTGTAGATTTTTGTAGATTTTCTTGTCTTTTCTTGATTTTTTGTAGATTTTTTTGTAGATTTTGTAAATTTCTAAACAATTCAATTTTTTTGTAAATTTCCTTCATTTCCTTCATTATTCTCTAACCAAACCTAACCAAATTACTACTACTACTATACTACTACTACTACTACTACTACTACTACTACTACTACTACTACTACTATTACTACTACTACTATTCTTCAAACAGAAAAACAATTATTACTATTATTATTATTATTTCTCATTCAGACACCAACAAACCACCATTATCATCACCATTAACCAATAATTCCTAACCTAAACCTGACCTAACCTGACCTAACCTGACCTGACCTGACCTAGCCTGACCTGACCTTGTACCAAACAGGGCGAGGGGTCAGCAGAGAGGTCAGGTCAAAGGTCAACCTGGCGTGGGGTTCTCAGAAAGCTTCGAGTCCTGTTCCCGTTCATCTGGCCTCGGAAAAGTGCCGTTCTTCAGTGTTCAGTCGTGTTCTGCTTCCTCCTGCTTGTTCTGGGACGTGTGGCCAATGTGTTTGTGCCCCTCTACTACAAACGCATAGGTAAGTAGTAGTGGTAGTGGTAGTAGTAGTGGTAGTAGTGGTAGTAGTAGTGGTAGGGGTGAAATTGTGGTTTTAATTGTTGTGGGAGTGGTTTTGTGTGTGTTTTGTGTTTTTGTGTGTGTCGTGGAATATTTGTAGTGGTGGTAGTGGTGGTGGTGGTGGTAGTAGTGGTAGTAGTAGTAGTAGTAGCAGTAATAGTAGTAGTAGTAGTAGTAGCAGTAATAATAGTAGAAGTAGCAGTAGTAGCAATAATAATAGTAGAAGTAGCAGTAGTATTAGCAATAATAATAATAATAATAGCAGTAGTAGCAGTAATAGTAGTAGTAGTAATAGCAATAGTAGCAGTAATAGTAGCAGTAGTAGCAGTAGTAGTAGTAGTAGTAGTAGTAGTAGGAATAACACCACCACCACCACCACCACTACAACACCACCTTCCTAACCTCCCTTGCAGTGGACGGCCTGGGTGGCAGTGGGGGGGAGGCGACCTTTGTGTGGGAGGCAGTGGTGGTGTACGTGGCTATCAAGTTCCTGCAGGGGGGGGGGACCGGGGCACTGGCCTCCTCAACAACCTGCGGTCCCTCCTGTGGATTTCGGTCCAGCAGTACACCAGCAGGGAGGTCCAGGTGTGTCTCTCTCTCTCTCTCTCTCTCTCTCTCTCTCTCTCTCTCTCTCTCTCTCTCTCTCTTTCTCTCTCTCTCTGTGTGTGTTTGTGTGTGTTTCTGTCTCTCTTTCTCTCTTTTTCTCTCAGTTTTGGTCTCTCTCTCTCTCTCTCTCTCTCTCTCTCTCTCTCTCTCTCTCTCTCTCTCTCTCTCTCTCTCTCTCTCTCTCTCTCTGTGTTTGTGTGTGTCTCTCTCTCTCTCTCTCTCTCTCTCTCTCTCTCTCTCTCTCTCTCTCTCTCTCTCTCTCTCTCTCTGTGTTTGTGTGTGTTTCTCTCTCTCTCTCTCTCTCTTGGTTTTCTCTCTCTCTCTCTCTCTCTCTCTCTCTCTCTCTCTCTCTCTCTCTCTCTCTCTCTCTCTCTCTCTCTCTCTCTCTCTCTCTCTCTCTCTCTCTCTCTCTCTCTCTCTCTGTCTCTTTGTGTGTGTCCGTCCTTGAAAGTAGTAATTCTCTCAAAATGCTCTTAATTCCACAAAAAACACAGCAAAACCCTGCCACAGCCCCGTCTCAGCTCCACCACAGCCTTGCCACAGCCCACACTGACCCTGACACCTTCAAAACACCAAAAACACACAAAAACACACCACAGCCTTGCCACAGCCTTGCCACAACCCCACCACAGCCCCACCACAGCTCCGCCACAGCCCCACCACAGCTCCACCACAGCCCACACTGACCCTGACACCTTCAAAACACCAAAAACACACCACAAACACACCACAGCCTTGCCACAGCCCCGCCACAGCCCACACTGACCCTGGCACCTTCAAAACACCCAAACCACACCAAAAATCCACAAAAACACACCAAAAACACACCACAGCCTTGCCACAGCCCCGCCACAGCTCCACCACAGCTCCGCCACAGCCCACACTGACCCTGGCACCTTCAAAACACCCAAAACACACAAAAACACACCAAAAATCCACAAAAACACACAAAAAACACACCACAGCCTCGCCACAGCCCCGCCACAGCCCCGCCACAGCCCTGCCACAGCCCCACCACAGCCTCGCCACAGCCCACACTAACCCTGGCACCTTCAAAACATGAAAAACACACAAAAACACACCAAAAATCCACAAAAACACACAAAAAACACACCACAGCCTTGCCACAGCCCCGCCACAGCCCCGCCACAGCCCCACCATAGCCCCACCACAGCTCCACCACAGCCCACACTGACCCTGACACCTTCAAAACACCAAAAACACACCACAGCCTTGCCACAGCCCCGCCACAGCCCCGCCACAGCCCACACTGACCCTGGCACCTTCAAAACACCCAAACCACACCAAAAATCCACAAAAACACACCAAAAACACACCACAGCCTTGCCACAGCCTTGCCACAGCCCCGCCACAGCCCCGCCACAGCCCACACTAACCCTGGCACCTTCAAAACACCAAAAAACACACAAAAACACACCAAAAATACACCACAGCCTTGCCACAACCCCGTCACAGCCCCACCACAGCCCCGCCACAGCCCCACCACAGCTCTGCCACAGCCCACACTAACCCTGGCACCTTCAAAACACCAAAAACACAAAATCCACAAAAACACACCAAAAACACACCACAGCCTCGCCACAGCTCCGCCACAGCCCCGCCATAGCCCCCACTGACCCTGACACCTTCAAAACACCAAAAACACACAAAAACACACCAAAAATCCACAAAAACACACCAAAAACACACCACAGCCTTGCCACAGCCTTGCCACAACCCCGCCACAGCTCCACCACAGCCTTGCCACAGCCCACACTGACCCTGACACCTTCAAAACACCAAAAACACAAAATCCACAAAAACACACCAAAAACACACCACAGCCTCGCCACAGCTCCACCACAGCCCCGCCACAGCTCCACCACAGCCTTGCCACAGCCCACACTGACCCTGACACCTTCAAAACACGAAAAACACACAAAAACACACAAAAACACACCAAAAATCCACAAAAACACACAAAAAACACACCACAGCCTCGCCACAGCCCCACCACAGCCCCGACACAGCCCCGCCACAGCCCCCACTGACCCTGGCATCCCTCCCGACAGGTCCAGCTCTTCGCACACCTTCATAACCTGTCCCTACGTTGGCACCTGGGACGGAAGACTGGCGAGGTTCTCCGAGTGATGGACAGGGGAACAAACTCTATCAATTCTCTTCTTTCTTATATTGTCTTCAGGTGTGTGTGGGGGTGTGTGAGGGTGTGTGAGGGGGTAGGGTGTGTGTGTGTGAGGGGGTGAATTTTTGGGGTGTTTTTGAGTGTTTTTGAGTGTTTTGAGTGAGTGTTTTGGGTGTTTTGAGTGTTTTTTGTGTGTGTTTGTTTTTGTTTGGGGTGTGTGTGTTTGGGGTGTTTTGGGTGTGTGTTTTGGGTGTTTTGGTGTGTTTTGGGGTGTTTTGGGTGTTTTGGGGTGTTTTGGGTGGTGTGTGTGTGTGTGTGTGTGTGTGTGAGTGTGTGAGAGAGAGAGAGAGAGAGAGAAATGACTATGTGTGTGTATTTATTTATTTATTTTCTTGTTGATATTTTTACTAATCTTTTATCCTCCTCCTCCTCCTCCTCCTCCTCCTCCTCCTCCTCCTCCTCCTCCTCCTCCTCCTCCTCCTCCTGCACAGCATCCTGCCTACAGTGGTGGACATCACTGTGGCTGTTGTTTACTTCACCACAGCTTTCAATTACTGGTTTGGCCTCATAGTCTTCCTCACCATGGCTGTGTACCTGGGTAAGCTTCATTTGTAAGCTTAATTATACCTGCTAAAGCTTCAAATCCCTTAAAATCACCCTCAAATAGGTTCAGATCCTTTATAATGTACTCAAATAGGTTCAGATCCCTTTGAAATGCACTCAAATAGGTTCAGACTCCTTAAGATATAATGAAACCCTATTTAACAGGATTCAGCACTCTTTAAACATTAATTATAAGAGATATGATCATTTTAATCCTCCAAACACCCAAAATAACACTAAATTCTTTAAAAAAAACACACCCAACACCTTTTTAAAGAATCCAACACTCTTTAAGACACAAATATAAGGAATCCAAGCTCAAAGAGAAGGGCTCTGACCATTTTAACACCCAAAACAACACAGAATCCCTTAAAAAAACACACCCAACACCTTTTAAAAGAATCCAATCCTTTAAACCCAAAATATAAAGGATCCAGTACTATATATAAGGGATTTAAGCTGAAACTGATCCCCGTGAACCGTCCCACAGGCATCACCATCTGGCTGACGGAGTGGCGGACCAAGTACCGGCGTCATATGAACCTGGCAGACAACGAGCAGCGGTCCAGAGGCGTTGATTCTCTTCTGAATTTTGAGACAGTGAAATATTATGGAGCGGAGAATTATGAAGTGGACCGGTACCAGGAGGCCCTTCTCACGTACCAGGTGTATTATTATTATTATTATTATTATTATTATTATTATTATTATTATTATTTCTTCTTCTTCTTCCTTTTTCCTGTTCTATGTGTGTGTTGGGGTGTGAAATGGTCTCAAAATATGGTAAATAGTCTTTAAATGGTCTCAAATCATACCAGACTGTCTTTAAATGGTCCAAACTGTCTTAAAATGCCCTTAAAACATGTCAAATTGTCTTAAAATGTCTTTAAAATATGCTAAACTGTCTTAAAATGACAAACTATCTTAAAATGCCCTCAAAACATGTCAAACTGTCTTGAAATGCCCTCAAAACATGTCAAACTGTCTTTAAATGCCCTCAAAACATGCCAGACTATCTTCAAATGCCCTCAAAACATGGTAAACTGTCTTAAAATGCCCTCAAAACATGTCAAACTGTCTTAAAATGCCCTCAAAACATATCAAACTGTCTTAAAATGCCCTCAAAACATGTCAAACTATCTTAAAATGCCCTCAAAACATGTCAAACTGTCTTAAAATGCCCTCAAAACATGTCAAACTGTCTTAAAATGCCCTCAAAACATGCCAAACTGTCTTAAAATGCCCTCAAAACATGTCAAACTGTCTTTAAATGCCCTCAAAACATGGTAAACTATCTTAAAATGCCCTCAAAACATGTCAAACTGTCTTAAAATGCCCTCAAAACATGTCAAACTGCCTTAAAATGCCCTCAAAACATGTCAAACTGCCTTAAAATCCTTAAAATATCAACAAAACGCATCCCGCAGCCTTTCACTCTCTCTATCTCACACTCTCTCCCTCTCAGACACATCCTTAAACCTCTCTCTCTCTCTGTAACTCACTCTAACTCTCTCTAACTCTCTCTAACTCACTGTCTCTCTCCCCCAGCACGAGGAATGGAAGTCAAACGCGTCTCTCAGTCTTCTAAACACCATTCAGAACTTGGTGATCAGCGTGGGGCTTCTGGCGGGGTCCCTGCTGGCGGCCTGGCTGGTGGCTGGACCCCATACGCTCACTGTGGGGGATTATGTCTTGTTCTCCACCTATATAATGCAGCTGTACATGCCGCTAAACTGGTTCGGAACTTATTACCGGATGATTCAGCAGAATTTTATCGATATGGAGAACATGTTTGACTTGCTGAAGGAAAAGCAGGAGGTCGTGGATGAGGTGGGTGTGTGTGGGGGGGTTTTGGGGGGGTTTTGGGGTGTTTTTGTGTGTTTTTTGGGTGTTTTTTGGTGTTTTTGGGTGTTTTGGGTGTTTTTTGTGTGTTTTGGGTGTTTTGGGTGTTTTGAGTGTTTTTGTGTTTTGGGTGTTTTGGGTGTTTTAGGTGTTTTGGTGTGTTAAGTGTGGGGTGTTTTAAGGTGTTTTGGGTGTTTGAGGTGTTTTGAGTGTATGAACAAGCTGTGTGTGTTTTGGGGTGTTTGAGTGTTTTGTGTGTTTTGGGTGTGTTGTGTGTTTTGTGTGTTTTGTGTGTGTTTTGGGGTGTTTTGAGGTGTTTTAGTGTGTTTTTGTTTTTGTGTGTGTTTTGTATTATTGGGTGTTTTGTGTTTTGTGTTTTGGTGTGTTTTGGTGTTTTGAGGTGTTTTGTGTGTATGAACAAGCTGTGTGTTTTTGTGTGTTTTGGGTGTTTGAGTGTTTTTGTGTGTTTTGTGTTTTGTGTGTTTTGTGTGTGTTTTTTGTGTGTGTTTTGAGGGTGTTTTGTGGTATTTTAGGTGTGTTTTTAGGGGTGTTTTGTGTTTTAGTGTTTGGGGTGTTTTGTGTGTTTTGAGATATCTTAATGCCATTTTGAGGTATTTTGAATGTATTAGCTAGAATTAGGAGCATTTAGGGAATTTTAAGGCCATTTTAGAAAGTTTTAAGGCCATTTTGAGATATTTTGAGAGTTTAGCTAGAATTGAGACCATTTTAGGGAATTTTAAGACCATTTTAGACAATATTAAGGCCATTTTGAGAGTTTAGCTAGAATTAACAGCATTTTAGGGTATTTTAAGGCCATTTAGAAACTTTTAAGACCATTTTGAGATTTTAAGAGTTTTGCTAGAATTAAGACCATTTTAGGGAATTTTAAGGAATTTTAAGGCCATTTTAGACAATTTTAAGACCATTTTAGATAATTATAAGACATTTTGGACCATTTTAAGACAATTTTAGAGAAATTTAAGGCCATTTTAGACTATTTTAAGGCCATTTTACATAATATTAAGGCCATTTTGAGATATTTTGAGAGTTTAGGTAGAATTAAGGACATTTTAGTGAATTTTAAGACCATTTTAGGTAATTTTAAGGCATTTTACATAATATTAAGGCCATTTTGAGATATTTTGAGTTAAACTAGAATTAAGAGCATTTTAGGGTATTTTAAGGCCATTTTACACAATTTAAGGCCATTTTACACAATATTAAGGCCATTTTGAGATATTTTGAGAGTTTAGCTAGAATCAAGACCATTTTAGACAATTTTAAGACTATTTTACACAATATTAAGGCCATTTTGAAATATTTTGAGTTTAGCTAAAATTAAGAGCATTTTAGGGAATTTTAAGACCATTTTAGGAATTTTAAGACCATTTTAGGGAATTTGAAGACCATTATAGGAATTTTAAGACCATTTTAGGGAATTTGAAGACCATTTTAGGGAATTTAAGGCCATTTAAGGGAATTTTAAGCCCATTTTAGACAATTTTAAGGCCATTTTAGGGAATTTTAAGGCCATTTTAGACAATTTTAAGACCATTTTAGGAATTTAAGACCATTTTAAGGAAATTTAAGACCATTTTAGGCAATTTTAAGACCATTTTAAGTAATTTTAAGACCATTTTAGACAATTTTAAGACCATTTTAGGGAATTTAAGACCATTTTAGACAAATTTAAGACCATTTTAGGAAATTTAAGACCATTTTAGGGAATTTTAAGACCATTTTAGAGAATTTTAAGACCATTATAGGAATTTGAAGACCATTTTAAGGAATTTTAAGGGCATTTTAGGGAATTTTAAGACCATTATAGGAATTTGAAGACCATTTTAAGGAATTTTAAGGGCATTTTAGGAATTTTAAGCCCATTTTAGACTATTTTAAGACCATTTTAGGAATTTTAAGACCATTTTAGGGAATTTTAAGACCATTTTAGACAATTTTAAGAACATTTTAGGAATTTAAGGCCATTTAAGGAATTTTAAGCCCATTTTAGACAATTTTAAGGCCATTTTAGAATTTTAAGACCATTTTAGGGAATTTTAAGACCATTTTAGACCATTTAAGAGCATTTTAGGGAATTTTAAGGCCGTTTTAGACCATTTTAGGAATTTTAAGACCATATTAGGAATTTAAGACCATTTCAAGACCATTTTGGGAAATTTTAAGACCATTTTAGGGAATTTTAAGGCCATTTAGGGAATTTTAAGACCATTATAAGTAATTTTAAGACCATTATAAGTAATTTTAAGACCATTTTAGACAATTTTAAGACCATTTTAGGTCATTTTAAGACCATTTTAGGAAATTTTAAGACCATTTTAGGGAAATTTAAGACCATTTTAGATAATTTTAAGACCATTTTAAGGAATTTTAAGGATATTTTAGGGAATTTTAAGACCATTTTAAGTAATTTTTAAGACCATTTTAGGGAATTTTAAGACCATTTTAGACAATTTTAAGACCATTTTAGGAAATTTAAGACCATTTTAGGGAATTTTAAGGATATACACCCTGTTTTACTCAATCCCTCATCCTTCCTGCCCCCCCTCCCCCCCTGCAGCCCGGCGCCCTGGCCCTGCCCGCCCCCCAGGGAAGGATTGAGTTCCGAGATGTCTCCTTCTCCTACTCCCCAGAGAGACAGATCCTTAAGGGCGTGTCCTTCGCTGTGGAGCCCGGCAAGACCCTGGCTGTGGTGAGGCACTCGGACACACAGACACACAGACACAGAGAGAGAGGGGGGGAGGGAGACAGACAGACTCACAGACAGAGAGAGAGAGAGACACACAGACAGAGAGAGAGTGGGGGAGAGAGAGAGAGAGAGAGAGAGAGTGGGGAGGAGAAATGAGAGAGAGAGAGAGAGAGAGAGAGAGAGAGAGAGAGAGAGAATGTGTGTGTGTTTATCTCTTTCTTCTTTTTCTTCTTCTTCTTCTTCTTCTTCTTCTTCTTCTTCTCCTCCTCCTCCTCCTCCTCTTCTTCTTCCTCCTCCTCCTCCTCCTCCTCCTCCTCCTCCTCCTCCTCCTCCTCCTCCTCCTCCTCCTCCTTATCCTCCTCCTCCTTATCCTCCTCCTCCTCCTCCTCCTCCCTCCTCCTCCTCCTCCTCCTCCTCACCTCCTCCTCCTCCTCCTCCTCCTCACCACCACGACCACCACCACCACCACCACCACCACCACCACCACCACCACCACCACCACTACTA
>NC_059256.1:8421302-8451302 GCF_017591435.1 Portunus trituberculatus | reverse complement strand
ATTTCACTCCTTCCTAAACACAATGGCGGAGATTCTGTACTTCGCTGACCGTGACTTCTATCAAGACTGGTGGAATGCTAAGGACGTAGGCACATTCTGGCGTCTCTGGAACCTACCTGTGCATAAGTGGGCGGTCAGGTAAGTGCTACGTAGTGCGTGGTGGGTACGTGGTGGGTACGTGGTGAATACGTGGTTGGGGTTTGTTTATACGATTTCAATGCGTTTCTGGAATTTGTTTGTGCTTAAGTGGTGGTTAGGTATGTGTTAGGTAGTGCGTAAGGGTTACGTTGTGGTTACGTGGGTGGTGGTTGTTTAACTGTTTTCAGTGCATCGACATCATTTCAACACCATTATCAACACCATTTCAACTATTCCTAGACACCTCAACACCATTTCAACACTACTTCAACACCACTTCAACACCACTTCAACACCACCTCAACACCTCCAACAACACCACTTCACCATCACCCCAACCCAACCTAACCTAGATCACCTCAACACCACTTCAACACCACCATCAACACCACCTCACCACTTAAACACCACCTCAACACCACCAACACCACTCACCACCATCAAAACCACCTTCAACACCAATTCAACACCACCACAACACCACTTCAACACCACCTCAACACCATTTCAACACTCTCAACACCACCCAATACACTCAATACCACTTCAACACCACATCAACACCACTTCAACACTCTCAACACTCTCAACACCACCCAATACCTCAACACCTAACCATCAACATCACTATCAACACCACTTCAACACCATTCCAGACACGTGTTCGTCCCGATGATGCACGCCCGTTACAGCAAAAGCACTGCTGCTGTGGCTGTGTTCCTGATCTCCGCAGCGCTGCACGAGTACCTGGTGTCCATCCCACTGCATATGTACAAAGTGGGGGTGTTTCTTGGCATGATGACCCAGGTAAGTGGTGGTGAGGGTGGTGGTGGTGGTGGTGGTGGTGGTGGTGGTGGTGGTGGTGAATTGGATAAAAAAATGTTTAGGGTCTAGAGAAGAGGATGAGGAAGAGAGTAGTGGTGGTGGTGGTGGTCGTGGTGGTTGTGGTGGTAGCGGTGGTGGTGGTGGTTGTGGTAGTGGTGGTGGTAGTAATGAAAAAGATGTACCATTAATTTCTCTCTCTCTCTCTCTCTCTCTCTCTCTCTCTCTCTCTCTCTCTCTCTCTCTCTCTCTCTCTCTCTCTCTCTCTCTCTCTCTCTTCCCACACACACACACACCACCACACACACACACACACACACACACACACACCTCACACACACCCCTCTGGCAGCCTTCTCTCACACTGACACAACCCTCTCACCGACACACACACAGGCCTCTGACAGCCTTCTCTCCCTCACACAACCCTCTCACTGACACACACATAGCCCTCTGACAGCCTTCTCTCTCCCTCACACAACCCTATCACCGACACACACACAGCCCTCTGACACCCTTTCTCTCCCTCACACAACCCTCTCACCGACACACACAGCCCTCTGACAGCCTTCCCTCACACTGACACAACCCTCTCACCGACACACATAGCCCTCTGACAGCCTTCTCTCCCTCACACAACCCTCTCACTGACACACACATAGCCCTCTGACAGCCTTCCCTCACAGTGACACAACCCTATCACCGACACACACATAGCCCTCTGACAGCCTTCCCTCACACTGACACAACCCTCTCACCGACACACACAGCCCTCTGACAGCCTTCTCTCCCTCACACAACCCTCTCACTGACACACACATAGCCCTCTGACAGCCTTCTCTCACACTGACACAACCCTATCACCGACCCACACACAGGCCTCTGACAGCCTTCCCTCACACTAACACAACCCTCTCACCGACACACATAGCCCTCTGACAGCCTTCCCTCACACTGACACAACCCTCTCACCGACACACACACAGCCCTCTGACAGCCTTCTCTCCCTCACACAACCCTCTCACCGACACACATAGCCCTCGGACTGTCTTCTCTCACAGTGACACAACCCTATCACCGACCCACACACAGGCCTCTGACACCCTTTCTCTCCCTCACCAGGTCCCTTTAGTCTACATGAGCACCTTCGCCAACAAGAGGTTCGGTCCCCGCATTGGTAACTTGATGGTCTGGGCCTCACTCATACTAGGACAGCCTCTTGGAATAATGGTATACTATCATGACTATGTGGTTAAGAACTTTGATCCTGCCTTGCTGTGAGGGAGAGAGAGAGAGAGGGAGAGGGAGAGGGAGAGGTGTGTGTGTGTGTGGGGTTGAGTGTTTGTGTTTTTGTGGGTTTTTGGTGTTTTGTGTGTGTGTGTGTGTGTGTGTGTGTGTGTGTGTGAGAGAGAGAGAGAGAGAGTGAGAGAGAGAGAGAGAGGTGATTTGGTAAAGTTTTCTGCATTTCTGTATAAAAATTTGGGTTTTTTTTTTTTTTTTTTTTTGAGAGAGAGAGAGAGAGGCATCCCGTACAAAATGCATTTAAACGAACACACACACACACACACACACACACACTAAATAAAATATAAATAAATAATAGATTACCCACAATGCAATATTCTGTGCCAATATTAGCTTAAGTTTACAATATTGTGATAAAAAAGACCTTGAATTTTTTGCTAATATAAATTTACAATATATATTTCAACATTAAATTATTTCTTTTATTTAAATTCTCCTTTTTAAAAACACGCAAAAAGATATATTATGATTTTTGCTGTGGCAGGGTCTTGCTGTGGTGGCAGGGGTGATGTACAGGGCTGTGGGACTGTTTGATGGGGTGTGGTGGCCTTGCTGTGGTGCCAGGGGTGATGTACAGGGCTGTGGGACTGTTTGAAGGGGTGTGGTGGTCTTGCTGTGGTGCCAGGGGTGATGTACAGAGCTGTGGGACTGTTTGAAGGGGTGTGGTGGTCTTGCTGTGGTGCCAGGGGTGATGTACAGGGCTGTGGGACTGTTTGAAGGGGTGTGGTGGTCTTGCTGTGGTGCCAGGGGTAATGTACAGGGCTGTGGGACTGTTTGAAGGGGTGTGGTGGCCTTGCTGTGGTGGTAGGGGTGATGTACAGGGCTGTGGGACTGTTTGAAGGGGTGTGGTGGTCTTGCTGTGGTGGTAGGGGTGATGTACAGGGCTGTGGGACTGTTTGAAGTGGTGTGGTGGCCTTGCTGTGGTGCCAGGGGTGATGTACAGGGCTGTGGGACTGTTTGAAGGGGTGTGGTGGCCTTGCTGTGGTGCCAGGGGTGATGTACAGGGCTGTGGACTGTTTGAAGGGGGTGTGGTGGTCTTGCTGTGGTGGTAGGGGTGATGTACAGGGCTGTGGGACTGTTTGAAGTGGTGTGGTGGCCTTGCTGTGGTGCCAGGGGTGATGTACAGGGCTGTGGGACTGTTTGAAGGGGTGTGGTGGCCTTGCTGTGGTGGTAGGGGTGATGTACAGGGCTGTGGGACTGTTTGAAGGGGTGTGATGGCCTTGCTGTGGTGCCAGGGGTGATGTACAGGGCTGTGGGACTGTTTGAAGGGGTGTGGTGGCCTTGCTGTGGTGCCAGGGGTGATGTACAGGGCTGTGGGACTGTTTGAAGGGGGTGTGATGGCCTTGCTGTGGTGGCAGGGGTGATGTACAGGGCTGTGGGACTGTTTGAAGGGGTGTGGTGGCCTTGCTGTGGTGCCAGGGTTGATGTACAGGGCTGTGGGACTGTTTGAAGGGGTGTGGTGTGCTGTGGTGCCTTGCTGTGGTGGCAGGGGAACGGTCTCATTGTAAAAGAGCTGTGGTTAATGTACTAAATAAATAAATTGATAAATAAATAAATAAATAAGTAAAAAAAAATAATTTAAAAGTGAAATAAAAATAAATAAATGAAATAAATATATGAAAAAAATAAATTCTTGAGTCTACCCTTTAAATAAACATATATGCCATTTAAAAGTCCCTTGGGAGGTTAACATGCTAATTAAATGCCCCTTGATACATTTAAGGAGTTTATTTAGCCTTTTAAATGTCCGTTTGTGTATTTATTAGCCATTAAATTACTCAAAAAAACTTTAAATAATAATAATAGTAACGTAATATAATGGCATATAGACCTTAGCCATTTTGAAAGGCTCTACGTTAATGGCATGCTAATTAAATGGTTCCAGGTAAAAGCGTGACATTTTTGGGTGGTATAAATGTCCTTTTTCTTCATGAGTCACCCCTAAAATGGCGGACTGGGGTGAGAAAGATAAGCAGGAAGGACATTTGAACATGGCGCGCGAATGGGGACATCTGCTAGACACCGCTTGATGAATATTGATAACCCTCATTTTCTCCCTCTCCCCAGCTCTCTCAGCCACTCTCACCGGCCTAGGATGAAGGATAATAGAGTTAACAATTATTTTATTTATTTTTATTGCCATAAATTTCCCGGGATTAGTAGAAATGAGGGAAATAGTAAAAACGTGCGGCCATTCATGCAGCAGCACAAACCCTAGATAGAGGCGGAGGAACGTCACAGCTCCGTCTCCCACTATAACTTCACTATTTCCGCCATTATTACAAGAGCCAGGAGGTCGGCGATATTTCCACAAGGTGAGGCATGTTGACAAGTACACGTGGCCGCAGAAATACAGGAGATAGGCCTAGAAATAAGGAGAATGTCGGCCCAAAACTGTGTAGAGGGTCAGGCCGCCAGAACAAGAGGGCCGACTTCTCTCTTGGCCTGGCTTAATTTTTCGTGCTGGATGCCACGATGCCCGGCCTACACAGCCTACCAGAGGGGGGTGCATAGGCCGTGCAGGTTAGCAGTAGGCCGTAGGAGCAAGGAAAGGCCTGGAAACGTGGCTAAGTACCTTTAAATGAGGGGGAAATAGGAAAAATAAGGTTGAAATGCATCCGCCGCGGCCCCCTAGCTGGAGAGAGGGACGAGTTTTGACATGACGTTTTTCTTCATTTCACGCCTTCCCTCGAGTCTCCCGGCCTGCTGACCTGCCTTTCCGGGTGTTGCAGGTCATTCAATGCACGTGTGACCCCAGCAACACCAGGAAATGGTGGGGAATCAGGTCAAATAAGGAGAGAAGTGTCGGCAGCAGGCTTGGGAACGGAGAGAGAGCGGCGCTGTGGTCACTGGTTTAGAGGGCCGAGTTATTGTCACATTTCTTCAATTTTAAGCTTTTCCACGCTTCCCTCGGCCTACAGCTTGACCATCTGAGGTTAAACAAGCTGGGAAACACGAAAATAAACATCTCAGAACCTCAAAACCCCTCAAAAAACACGGGAATTTGCTAAAATAAGGACGTTTTTGGAATGCCTAATGTGAGGGCCCTGTGTTGAATGCCTCTCCATCGTTTATCCTCCCAGTTCCCGCCTTTTCCTGCTCCTCCACTGCCTTGTGTGTGTGCTGGTTGCGTGTGTGAGTGCGTGCGTTGCGTGTGGGTGCGTGCATTGCTTCCTGGAGTGCGTGTGACGTACTAAAAGCTGTGGAATGAGAGATAAGCTTTGTGGAGCCTACCAAGCTGTACTGGGGCCATTCTATTGTTCTCTTGAGGTGAAATATGCGTTTTTAAAGCTTATCTGGCCTATCAACAGCTTAGTGGCTTAAATATTATTATTATTAAGTGTTTTTAAGCTTGTTTTAGTTCAAATTAGCTGGAAATAGACGGAAATAATGTCTAAATAGGGAAATAGGCAAGGTGGCGATTATTTTATACCATCATCAGCTTAAATATGACTTTTTAAGCTTACCTGGGTTACTGACAGCTTACTGGCTTAAATATTATTGTTACTATGTGTTTTGATGATATTTTAATTAAATTTAATGTCCAGAAATTGGGTTTATATAGAAAGTGGCTTAATTTGGCCTGGCTTGCTTTGAGGTGGCTGGAGATGGCTTGAGGTGGTTTGGCGTGGCTTGGGGTGTTTGGTGTGGCTTGAGGGGGTTTGAGGTCGCTTGGGGTGGCTTGAGGTGCCTTGAGGTGGCTTGGCATGGCTTCCTAAAATATTCAGGATTTCAAACATCAAATTTTTGTCAATGTTTTGAAAATGGCTTAGAAAAATTTGTGTAGATTTTTTTTTTTTAAGTGTTGTGCTGGTGTTAGGAACTGTGTGGTGTTGTGGTGGTGTTAGGAACGGTGTGTGTTACGTGTTGTGGTGTTAGGAAGGCTGTGGTGTTGTGGTGGTGTTAGGAACGGTGTGTGTTACGTGTTGTGGTGTTGTGGTGGTGTTAGGAATGCTGTGGTGTTGTGGTGGTGTTAGGAACGGTGTGTGTGTTGCCTGGTGTTGAGAAAAATGCATGTTTTGTTTGTTTGTTTGATTTTTTAGTGATATTTGAAGAAATTAGGAAGGTTTGGTTAAATTTGAACTACTACTACTACTACTACTACTACTACTACTACTACTACTACTACTACTACTACTACTACTACTACTACAATTTTCTTCTTCTTCTTCTTCTTCTTCTTATTATTATTATTATTATTATTATTATTATTATTATTATTATTATTATTATTATTATTATTACTACTACTACTACTACTACTACTACTACTACTACTACTACTACTACTACTACCACCACCACTACCACTACACCACCACCACCACCACACTGACCACCACCACCACAAAACCCTCTTAAAACAACAAAAAAAACACACAAACACACAAACACACAAAACCACCACTACTACCACCACTGCTACTACACCTATAACTCCCCGTGGACAGGCAGGGGCGCAGAATGGCCTCCTCGTCCAAGAAGATCACCTACACAAGTGATTTTAAGTTGAAAGTCCTCGATTATTACTTCAAACATGGAGGGGATGACCATTTTGGGCTTAAGAAGAAGACAGCTGGCCATTTTAACATTGACAAGAAGACTATCAACAGGTAAGGAGGAGGAGGAGGAGGAGGAGGAGGAGGAGGAGGAGGAGGAGGAGGAGGAGGAGGAGGAGGATTGATTGAGAGAGTTAGTTGTGAGAGAGAAAGACAGAGAGAAAGGGATTTTTGTGAGAGATTGTTGTGGTGTTGAGAGGTTTTTAATTGGTGGTGGTGGTGGTGGTGGTTGAGGGAGAGTGAGAGAGAGTGAGAGTGAGAGAGAGAGAGAGAGAGAGAGAGAGAGAGAGAGAGAGAGACAGGTTTTTGAGATAGAGAGAGAGAGAGAGGCAGTTTTTTGTGTGAGAGAGAGAGTGTGTTTGAGAGAGAGAGAGAGAGAGAGAGAGAGAGAGTTTTGAGATAGAGAGAGAGAGAAAGGCAGTTTTTTTGTGTGTGTGTGAAAGAGAGAGAGTTATTAATTGAAATATTTAACCTAACCTAACTACTACTACTACTACTACTACTACTACTACTACTACTACTACTACTACTACTACTACTACTTCTACTTCCAGAATGCTGAACAATCCCGACATGGTGAAGAGAGCAAGGCGTTTGATCACCAAGAAATCTTCCTCCTCCTCCTCCTCCTCCTCCGTCAAACCCTCCTCTTCCTCCTCCTCCTCCTCCTCCTCTTCCTCCTCTAAAACCAAAGGAGGAGGAGGAGGAGGAGGAGGGAAGCAAGTGAAAGGAGGGAAGAGTTTGGGGTCCGGAGGAAGACTAAGTGGAGGTAAAGGAGGAGGAGGAGGAGGAGGAGGAGGAGGAGGAGGAAGTTCATCATCTTCTTCTGGAGGAGGTGGAATGTCAACAGGTGAGAGAGAGAGAGAGAGAGAGAGAGAGAGAGAGAGAGAGAGAGAGAGAGAGAGAGAGAGAGAGAGAGAGAGAGAGAGAGAGAGAGTGTGTGTGTGAGAGAGAGAGAGAGAGAGAGAGAGAGAGAGAGAGAGAGAGAGAGAGCGAGAGAGTGAGTTTGTGTGTGTGTGTGTGTGAGAGAGAGAGAGAGAGAGAGAGAGTCCATGTAATTGCCGTTATAGTGAGAGAGAGAATTTTCTTTAATCTTAGAGAGAGAGAGAGAGAGAGAGAGAGAGAGAGATTGGCAAAATAAAAAAACACCAATTACTACTACTACTACTACTACTACTACTACTACTACTACTACTACTACTACTACTACTACTACTACTACTACTACTACTACTACTACTGCAGGTGGAGCAGGAGCAATGGGCAACACCGCAGCCACCACCACCACCACCACCACCAGGATGCGGTGCGGGGGACAGAATTCGGAGGTAGGACTGAAATAAATAAATAAATATATAAATATCAATTGTAACTTTGAAACATTGCCAATATGAAACTAAAACTCATATTTAGTAAGAGTAAACTTAAATTAACCAATAAAACACCATTAAAACACCATAAAACACCTCTAAATAACTCAAAACACTTCAAAATATCCTTAAACACTTTAAATACTCCAAAACACCCTCAAAACACCCAAAAACACTGCAAAACACCCCAAAACACTCCAAACACTCTAAACCACACAAAAACACCAAAACACACACACAAAACACCCAAAACACTCAAAACACCTCAAACACCCCAAACACCAAAACACACACAAAGCACTCAAAACTCAAACCACAAAACACACAAACACACCAAACACTCAAAACACATCAAACACACCAAAACACAAAACATCCCAAACACAAAAACACATCAAACACACCAAAACACCCAAAACATCCCAAAACACACCAAAACACTCAAAACACACCAAACATCCCAAAACCCACCAAAACACTCAAAACCACACCAAAACACACCAAAAAACCTCAAAACACCCAAAAAACACAGCAAAACACTCAAAACCACCCCAAAACACCTCAAAACTACCCCAAAGCACCCAAAACACACCAAAACTCCCCAAAACACCTCAAAACACCTCTAAAACAGCTTTCAACACCTCTCAACAGCAGAAGGTGAAGATTTTGGAGCTGCCTGAAGATCCAGACTACTCTCAGCTGAAGCGATCGATAGGTGCGTCTGTCAATGGTGTGGCAAATGTGGCCAACCTCCTGGTGACTGCCACAGATGAGGTAAGAGGGGGGGTAGGGGTGGGGAAGAGAGAGAGAGGGGGTGTGAGTGAGTGAGAAGGGGTGTGTGAGAGAGAGAGAGAGAGAGAGATAGGGTGAGAAAGAGGGAATTAATGAGAGATTGAGAGAGATAGAGAGAGAGAGAGAGAGAGAGAGAGAGAGAGAGAGAGAGAGACCTAACCCCAAAACCACACAAAAACACTTCAAAACACCCCAAACTCACTCAAAACACACACAAAACACTCAAAACACCAAAAACACACATAAACACAAAACACACCATAATCACACAAAACACTCAAAACCACCCAAAACACCTCAAAACACCAAAACTACCCCAAAACACACCAAAACTACCCCAAAACACCCCAAAACCACTCAAAACCACACAAAAACACACCAAAAACACTCAAAACCACCCCAAAACACCCACAAAAACACACCCAAACCCTCAAAAAACACCTCCAAACACTCCAGAACACACCCTAATGAGACTCTGTGCCCGGCAGGTGCGGAAACTGATCTTAAATGAGTGTGACATGATCCTGGAGTGCAAGGTGTGTCAGAATCTCTTCCGTTCGGTGGTGAATTTTCTCGCACACAAAAGGATTTATTGCCAAGACCAGTTCGCCGATGTCCGGACGCTGTTCCATAGGGTAAGTGGCTGTGGTTGTTGTTGTTGCTGTGGCTGTGGCTGTGGCTGTAGCTGTGCTGTAGCTGTGGCTGTTAGGGGTGGTGTTAGTGGTGTTAAGGTTGTTTTTTGAGAATTGTGTGTTTTAAGCTCTTTCTTCTCCTTCTCTTCCTTCTCCTTCTCCTTCTCCTTCTCCTCCTCCTCTGTGGCTGTGGCTGTGGCTGTTAGGGGTGGTGTTAGTGGTGTTAAGGTTGTTTTTTGAGAATTGTGTGTTTTAAGCTCTTTCTTCTCCTTCTCTTCCTTCTCCTCCTCCTCCTCCTTCTGCTTCTCCTCCTCCTCCTCCTCCTCCTCCTCCTCCTCCTCCTCCTCCTCCTCCTCCTCCTCCTCCTCCTCCTCCTCCCCTACCACCACCACTACCACTACCACCACTACACTAATACTACTACTACTACTACTACTACTACTACTACTACTACTACTCCCCCACAGGACAACACACAGGGGATCACCAGCCAGTCAGGAACGGTGGTGGTGGAGCCCGAGCCACCACCACCACCGCCACCACCACCACAATCACCACCACCACCCCTGCCGACCCCTGACCCCCACAGACCCCCCCTGCCAGCCCCCCCTGCCAGTGCCAAAGGTCGCGGGATTGAGTCGATTGCGGCAAGGCTGGCAGGTCGAAGGTCAGGTGGTGGTGGTGGTGGTGGTAGAGGTCATGTCGCTACCTCCAGCGCGACCTACACTGGCTCGGCAAAATATTTTCAAAGGTATGTTGGTGTTTGGATGTTTTTGGGGTGTTTTGTGGTGTTTTTGAGTAGTTTGGGGTGTTTTGAGGTGTTTTTGTGGTGTTTTTTGGGGTGTTTTTGTGTGTTTTTGGGTGCTATTAGGTGTTTTTGTGGTGTTTTGGGGTAGTTTGGGGTGTTTTGAGGTGGTTTTGGGTAGTTTGGGGTGTTTTGAGGTGTTTTTGGGTAGTTTTGGGTGTTTTGAGGTGTTTTGGGGTAGTTTGGGGTGTTTTATGGTGTTTTGGGGTGGTTTTGGGTGTTTTGGGGTGTTTGTGGTGTTTTAGGTGTTTCTGGGTGTTTTTGGATAGTGTTGGGGTGTTTTGTGGTGGCTTTGAAGTATTTATTGGTGTTTACTGGTGTTTTAAATTATTTTGAGGTGTTTTGGGATAATTTTGGGATGTTTGAGGGGTTTTTGGGGTGTTTTAGGGGTTTTGTGGTGTTTTGGGGTAGTTTGGGATGTTTGAGGTGTTTTTGAGTGTGTTTGAAGTGTTTTTGAGGTGTTTGCAATGTTTTTAGGCATTTTTTGGGGTGTTTTTAACATTTACCAAAAAAAAAAATGAATAACCACAATTTTTAACCCTTCCCACACTACCCACCCCTGCCATCTACCCCGATGAACCCCTTCTGCCCCCCTCTTTCCCAACCCCCTCCCCCCCCAGGCTTCACCAGGTAAGCCAGCAGAGGGACAAGTTAAGCCAGGACTGCACTGTGGTGTTAGAGGATATACGAGGTGTAGCTAATGCCAAACTGCAGACCTTCCTACCACACACCACAGCCACAGCAGCCACCACAGCAACCGCCACAGCCACCACAGCCACAGGCCAGCATATGAGCCAGCTGCTGGAGGAGGTGAGAGAGTGAGAGAGTGAGTGAGAGAGAGAGGAAGAGTGAAAGAATGTGTGTGTGTGTGATTTTAATTGTTTTTGTAGTTTTGTAGAGAGAGAGAGAGAGAGAGAGAGAGAGAGAGAGAGAGAGAGAGAGAAACGAGAAAAATTAATTAAAAGAAAAGATCGAGAGAGAGAGAGAGCTAACTTAACTTAACTTAACCTAACCTAACCTAACCTAACCTAACCTATCCCCCCCCACAGGTGTCTCGGCGGGGGTGTGGGGTGAGTGTGGCCCTGGATCAGCGGGGGGAGGTGGTGAAGACAGTGCCGGGCAACGTGGAGGCAATGGAGGTGGACAAGCCAGTGCAAGTGCCAGACAGCAGTGCCAAGACTGCCAGCCAACTCATTTGTAGACTGTGTGAGTGAGAGAGAGAGAGAGAGAGAGAGAGAGAGAGAGAGAGGGAGGGAGGGAGAGAGAGAGAGTGAGAGACAGAGAGAGAGATTTGTGTGTGTGAGAGAGAGAGATTTTGTGTATGTGTGTGTGTCTGTCTTAGAGAGAGAGAGAGAGAGATTTTGTGTGTGTCTGTGAGAGAGATTTTTGTGTGTGTGTGTGAGAGAGAGATTTTGTGTGTGAGAGAGAGAGATTGTGTGTGTGTGTGTGTGTGTGTGTGTGTGAGAGAGAGAGAGAGAGATTTTGTGTGTTTGTGTATGTCTGTGAGAGAGAGAGAGAGAGAGAGAGAGAGAGAGAGAGAGAGAGAGAGAGAGAGATTTTGTGTGTGTTTGTGTATGTCTGAGAGAGAGAGAGAGAGAGAGAGAGAGAGAGAGAGAGAGATTTTGTGTGTGTGTGTGTGTATATCTTAGAGAGAGAGAGATTTTTTTTGTGTGTGTGTGTGAGAGAGAGAGAGAGATTTTGTGTGTGTTTGTGTGTGTGAGAGAGAGAGAGAGAGAGAGAGAGAGAGAGAGAGAGATTTCATGTATGTGTGTGAGAGAGAGAGATTTTATATAAGAGACAGACAGACAGACAGACCCTCACACCCACACCACACCACCACCACCACCTTCCTAACTCTCCCTTCCCGACAGGCAACACCCGGTTCGCAACACCCAAGACACTCTCGGTACACCAGCGTTCACACCACGGACTCAAGAGATTGGTGTATACGTGTCCCATCTGCCAAGCTGTCTTCATTAGCATGTGGGGCGTTTTGAAGCATCTGGAGAAGTGTTAGTATTTTTCCCTCTCCTGCTTCTGCTTCTGCGTGTGTGGTGTTGATGGTGTGAGGGTAGGGGTAAGAAGAGTTGGTGTTTCTTGTGGTGTTGTCCCCATGGTTCTAGCTGGTGTTGTTCTGGAGTTATGAGCGTTTTTGTGATGGTTTAATTCTTTTTTTTGTTGGGGTTATAGCGTCTGGAGAAGTGTTAGTATTTTTCCCTCTCCTGCTTCTGCTCCTGTGTGTGTGGTGTTGATGGTGTGAGGGTAGGGGTAAGAAGAGTTGGTGTTTCCAGTGGTGTTGTCCCCGTGGTTCTAGCTGGTGTTGTTCTGGAGTTATGAGCGTTTTTGTGATGGTTTAATTTTTTTTTTTTTTGTTGGGGTTATAGCGTCTGGAGAAGTGTTAGTATTTTTCCCTGTCCTGCTTCTGCTCCTGTGTTTGTGGTGTTGATGGTGTGAGGGTAGGGGTAAGAAGAGTTGGTGTTTCCTGTGGTGTTGTCCCCGTGGTTCTAGCTGGTGTTGTTCTGGAGTTATGAGCATTTTTGTGATGGTTTAATTTTTTTTTTTTTTTTTTTGTTGGGGTTATAGCATCTGGAGAAGTGTTAGTATTTTTCCCTGTCCTGCTTCTGCTCCTGCGTTTGTGGTGTTGATGGTGTGAGGGTAGGGGTAAGAAGAGTTGGTGTTTCCTGTGGTGTTGTCCCCGTGGTTCTAGCTGGTGTTGTTCTGGAGTTATGAGCGTTTTTGTGATGGTTTAATTTTTTTTTTTTTTTTGTTGGGGTTATAGCATCTGGAGAAGTGTTAGTATTTTTCCCTCTCCTGCTTCTGCTCCTGCGTGTGTGGTGTTGATGGTGTTAGGGTAGGTGTAGGAAGAGTTGGCGATTCCGTTGGTCTTGTCCCCATGGTCCTAAGTGGTGTTGTTTTGGAGTTATAGGCATTTTTGTGAAGGTTAAAGTGGTAATTTGGATGCTTTTAAAATGTTTCTCCTGTTACTACTGCTAATATTACTACTTCTATTACTGCTACTACTACTACTGCTGTTACTACTACTGGTGTTGGTGTTGTGTTGAAGGTTATAGTGGAAGTTATTGGTGTTTTGAAGGATCCAGGGATAGTTTGACAGGCTGCTGTGGAAGTTATTGGTGTTTTTCAAGGGTGTAGTGGAAGTTATTGGTGTTTTTCAAGGGTGTAGTGGAAGTTATTGGTGTTTTTCAAGGGTGTAGTGGAAGTTATTGGTGTTTTCAAGGGTGTAGTGGAAGTTATTGGTGTTTTCAAGGCTGTAGTGGAAGTTATTGGTGTTTTCAAGGGTGTAGTGGAAGTTATTGGTGTTTTCAAGGCTGCAGTGGAAGTTATTGGTGTTTTTCAAGGTTATAGTGGAAGTTACTGGTGTTTTGAAGGCTCTAGGGATAGTTTGACAGGCTGCAGTGGAAGTTATTGGTGTTTTTCAAGGGTGTAGTGGAAGTTATTGGTGTTTTTCAAGGGTGTAGTAGAAATTATTGGTGTTTTGAAGGCTCCAGGGATAGTTTGACAGGCTGCAGTGGAAGTTATTGGTGTTTTTCAAGGCTGCAGTGGAAGTTACTGGTGTTTTTCAAGGTTGTAGCAGTAAAACACAGCTAATACTTAATGGCAAGCTTACTTAAGACACCTACTACTAACACAGCTCGGAAAATAAGTAAATTAATGGTGTTTTTTGCCTTTCAGCTCACAAGAAGACTAAATACCAGATTGAACGCTTGAAAAAAGTCATTCGGAAAAACGTCATCAAAAAATCGGTGTTTAGAGCAGGGAAGGAGGAGGAAGAAGAAGAGGAGAAGGAGGAGGAGGAGGAGGAGGAGGAGAAGAAGGTGGTGAAGGAAGAACAGGAGGAAGAGGAGGAGGAGGAGGAGGATAGGAGGAGGAAGAGTAACGCCAGGCTGGAGGGAAGAGGAGGAAGAAGCTTAAATAAAATGGTACGTGTGTGTGTGTGTGTGTCTATGTACGTGTCTGTGTACGTTGGTTAATATTTCTCTCTCTCTCTTTCTCTCACTTTCTCTCTTCTTCCAGACCACCACCACCACTGCCACCACCACCACCACCACCACCACCACCTCCAGGACGGTTATCTCCAAACTTGCGTCTAAGGTGAGAGAGAGAGAGAGCAGGTGTGTGTGTGTGTGTGTGTGTGTTTTTGAGTGCGTTTTGATGTTTTTGGGTGTGTTTGAGTGTGAATTTGAATGTTTTGTATATTTGGGGATGTTTTGAGTACGTGTGTTTGTGTGTGTGTGTGTGTGTGTGTATTTTTATGTTTTGGGTGTGTTTGAGTGTGTTTTGGGTGTGTTGATCATTTTAGGGATGTTTTGAGTGTTTTGGGGGTGTTTTGAGTGCGTTTGAGTGTGTGTGTTTTGAGTGCATTTTGATATGTTTCTGAGTGTGTTTGTGTGTGTTTTGAGTGTGTGTGTGCAGGTGTGTGTTTTGAGTGCATTATGATATGTTTTTGAGTGTGTTTGTGTGTGTTTTGTGTGTTTGGGTGTGTTTTTTAGGGTGTTTTGAGTGTGTTTGAGTGTGTGTGTTTTGAGTGCATTTTGATATGTTTCTGAGTATGTTTGTGTGTGTTTTGTGTGTTTGGGTGTGTTTTTTGGTGTGTTTTGAGTGTGTTTGTGTGTGTTTTGTGCGTTTGGGGTGTTTCAGGGTGTTTTGAGAGTGTTTGGTGTGTTTTTGGGTGTTTTGAGTGTGTTTGGGATATGTTTTGTGCGTTTGGGGTGTTTCAGGGTGTTTTGAGTGTGTGTGTGTTTTGTGCGTTTTGGGTGTTTCAGGGTGTTTTGAGTGTGTGTGTGTGTGTGTGTGTGTGTGTGTGTGTGTGTGTGTGTGTGTGTGTGGAGTTACCTTAAAAAATATTGCGTTTTCCTGTCATTATATTTATTTATTTATTTATTTATTTGGAAGGAGAGAGAGAGAGAGAGAGAGAGAAAAAAAAAATCGAAGAATTATTTAGAAATATGTAATTGTTTATAGAGGAGGACAGAAAAAGGTGCTAATAATAATAATAATAATAATAGTAATAATAATAATAATTCTTTTTAATTCTGTTTTGGAAAATTATTTTAAAATTTTACGATATTTATGATTATTATTCATGGCCTGTTGGTAACTCCACACACACACACACACACACACACACACACACACACACACACACACACACACACACACACACACACACACACACACACAGACACTCAAAGCACCCCCAAACACTTTTAAAACATTGAAAACGCACCCAAAATGCTGTAAAACACACAAAACACCCCAAAACATGCCAAAAACATCCCAAAACACACTCAAACACTACATAACACACTCAAACAACACAAAACACACTCAAACATTTCCAAAACACCCCTAAATGCACAAAACACATTCCAAACACCACAAACACACTCAAACACCCCAAAACACACTCAAACACTGCATAACACACTCAAACACTGCATAACACACTCAAACACCCTAAAACACTCAAACACACCTAAAACACACTCAAACACACCTAAAACACAGTCAAACACTCTCAAACACCACAAAAACATCCCTAAAACACCCAAACACACCCAGAATACTCCCAAACACACCCAAAACACTCAAAATGCACCCAAAACACTCAAAACACACCCAGAACACCCCAAAACACACCAAAACACTCAAAATGCACTCAAAACTTTCAAAACACCCCAAAACACTCAAAACACACCAAAACACCCCAAAACACCCCAAAACACACTCAAAACACACTCAAACATATCAAAACACACACACACACACACACACACACACACACACACACACACACACACACACACACACACATTAGTTGATGTTGAGATTAATTTAGGCATATTTTGAGTGAATTTCTTGATAAAACGCTAGTGTTGCCCGTTTGTATTGCTGACACACACACACACACACACACACACACACACACACACACACACACACACACACACACACACACACACACACACACACACACACACTCAAAACACACCAAAACACTCAAAACTTATCAAAACACACCAAAATGCACTCAAGAACACTCAAAACACACCCATGCATACACATACCCAGCCACACATACCCACACACACATACCCACACACACCACACATACCCACACATACCCACACACACCCAAACATACCCAAAACAAACCAAAACACACCAAAACACACCCAAAACACACCAAAACATACCCAAAACACTCAGAAAAACACCAAAACACCCACAAAATCACACCCACACATACCCTCACACACCCACACACACCACACACACCCCACACACACCCTCACACACCGGCACACACCCATACACCCCCACAGACATCCACTAAGGTCAAACAACACCACTAGAAACACCCAACGCATTTAAAGACTTAACCCAAACTTTTTAAAAAACCCTCAAAAAAACACCCAAAACACCCACAAAGACACACCCACAGACACCCATAGACCCCCACAGACCCCCACACACCCCCACACACACCCACAGACCCCCATTAAGGTCAAACAGTGACTAGAAGCGCCTTTTTCTGTCTCTCTCTCTAGGGGTCACGGCGATTGAGTCAGCAAAGATGGATGTGTAATGTTTGCGGGAAGACATTTATCTCGCATCCTACCAGCCTGGCACACGTGGCAACCCATATCATGTGCTCCTTTGAACCCCTGGCACTCCCCCTGGCACTCCCAACCCCTGGCACCCCACAGGAGAGCCACAGCGACCCACAAGATAAGGCGAATTTGAGTTTACATTCAGCGGGTGAAGTTGATGTTATTGGTGTTTCTGGCACTGTTTCTGTGGGTGCTGGCACTGCTGTGGAGGTGCCTATGGGTCCTGGCACTAGCTATGGGGTCTGTGGCACTGCTCAAGGTGTTAGTGGTGCTCATGGTGGCACTGTTTTGGCACCATTTGATAGTGAAAGTGGTGATATGTTGGTACCTGTTAGTGAAAATGTTAGTTTTTTGAACAGTACCATACACACAGCAGACACACACAGCATTTCCATAGACACAGTGCCAGGAAGCAGTGATGATGGCACCTCACAGCCACAGCAGAGTGCCACAGAGGATACCAGTGCCAGTAGTACCTCACAGCCTCATCCACAGCGCCATGGACAGCAGTGACACACACACAGGCGAACACAGCACACAGGAGCAGCTCAGCACCTCGCCACAGCAGCCGGCACAGCACAGGGACACACTCTCTGGACAGCTGAGGCCCCACAGCAGCAGCACGGAAGAACAGCACAGCGTCACACAGCAGGATGAAGAAGGCAGCTATTCACAGCAACACAGCAGCACTCTGTGGGAAGAACAGGGCAGCTCACAGCACCACAGCACCTCGCAGCTAACAAACCTACACAGCAGCACACTACACAGCATAACAGCGACGGAAATGCTGAATTCACCACAGCAGACAGCGGAAATCCTTGCTGTGTGTGGCGAGAGCAGCATTTCGCCACAGCAGGAGTGTCAGGAGGGCCACCACAGCGCCAGTGCCACAGCGGCGAACAGCACCACACACAGAGGCACTGCAGAACTTCAAGAGTGTTTGAAATGTAGATATGACACTGGCACTGTTGTTGAAGGTCCCAGCAGTGCCAGAAGGGGGGGTGGGGGATGCAACAGTGCCAGAACAGTGCCAATGGACAGTGCCACTACCTCATGTACAGCCGAGGCACTCCCTGGCACTGGTCCTGTGTTACAATTTGAAAATGTTGCTATTCTTAAACCAGTGCTCAAGTATTCAAGGTGCCGGGGGGACGAGACAGTGCCAAACAGTGCCACAGTGCCGGAAGGTGACACACACGCACACACACACGCACACACACCCACACAAACACACACAAATGCAAAAATCTTCACTCATTTGAAAATATCGCGTTTTGGTGCCAGTGAGTCTCCGAGAGTGCCAATTCCGGACACTGACGGGATCAATGCCATTCCGCCGCGGCACTCCACCTTGCCGACACTCTCCCCACCAGTGCCGCCCTCCACAGTGCCACAAACGCTCACTCCTGACAAGAAAGATCGGCTTTCTATAAAAATCTTAAAAGACCAGCTTGCGTCTCCAACAGTGCCAGAAGACAGTGCCGTGGAGACTTTAGGAGTGCCGGGGGACAGTGCCACACCCCCCATGACCTTGCCCTGTCCACTGGCACTCTCTGGCACCGAGGAGGAGGTCCATAAGGCAGCTGTGGCACTAAATTTATTTGAAGATGAGGAGGTAGAGGAGGAGGAGGAGGAGGAGTGTGACAGTGGAGGATAAAGAAGAGGAGGAGGAGGAGGAGAGTGGAATGGAGGAGGAGGAGAAGGAGCAGGAGGAGGAGGAGAAGGAGGAGGAGGAAGAGAGAGAGGAGGAAGAGAAGGAAGGAGATGAGGCAAGAGAGGAAGAACCACAGGAAGAAGAGGAGGAGGAGGAGGAGGAGGAGGAGGAAGATCAAGAGGAAGAGGAGGAGGAGGAAATAGAAGAAGATTTCCCCGACAAGAGAGAGAGTGAGAGAGAGAAAGAGAGAGAGAGAGAGAGAGAGTGACCCCGTTGGAAAGTTAGAGAATGTAAACAAACTCATAGAAAACGTGAAAAAGGATGAACATTCGGACAAAACAGCGACAAACACCAAGATTCGGACAAAAACAGCGACAAACTCAAGGGAGACAAGAAAAAACACCAGAATCCTGACAAAAACACTGACAAACCTCAAAAAAACGCCAAAAAACACCAGAAATCGGGGAAAAACATCAAAACACTTCAAAAAAACACCAGAAAACGTGAAAAATTGGCTAAAAACGCAGACGCTTTTTCCGACGGAGGCCAGACAAGCGTAAACAAACACTCCGGAACAGGACAAGCTGATAAAAACACCACAAAAACACCAGAGAGTGAAGAAAACGGGATACAAACAGAAAGAGGTGGAAAAGAAAACGGGAATTCTGATCTGAAGGTTGATAAAGATGTGGAGGAGGAGGAGGAGGAGGAAGAGGAGGAGAAGGAGGAGGAGGAGGAGGAGGAGGAGAGGAAAAAGAAGAAGAAGAAGAAGGAGGAGGAGGAGATTATCGAGGAAGTGAAGGAGGAGGAGGAGGAGGAGGAGGATAAAATTGAAGGACTGAAGGAAGAGGAGGAGAAAAAGGAGGAGGAGGAGGAGGTGGTGGTGGTGGTGGTGGTGAAAGAGGAAGAGGAGGAGGAGGAGGAAAGTGTAATGAATAAGGAGGAGGAGGAGGAGGAGGAGGAGAGGATAACTGAACTGAAGGAAGAGGAGGAGAAGGAAGAAGAAGAAGAGGAGGAGGAGGAGGTGATGAAAGAAGAAGAGAAAATGAAGAAGAACAAACAAATAAGCAAAAAAACACAAACAGAAAAAGAGGAGGAGGAGGAAGAAGAAGAGGAGGAGGAGGAGGAGGAGGAGGAGGAGGAAGGAATAATAATAATGGCAATTTGCGATGAAGAAGAAGAAGAGGAGAAGATCTTGTCAGTGGGAGAAGAGGTAGAGGAGGAGGAGGAGGAGGAGGAGGAGGAGGAGGAGGAGGAGGAGGAGGAGGAGGAAGATCACAAAAAAACACAAAGAGAAGCAGATTTTCACAGCATCACCAGCAGAACACCACAAAACGCCACACAACACCACACTAGCTCAACAGAACACTGCAAAACACCACAAACACCACCACACACCACCACGCAACACCAGACCAGCTCGACAGAACCCCCTAGAACACACACAACACCAGAAACACCACACACAACACCACAGGAGAGGAGGAAGAGAAGACGGAAAAAACAGAGAGACAAATTAATTTCCGTAAAGAATTCGAGAAATTTTTGAAAATGAAGGAAGGAGGAGGGGAAGAGATGGATAAAAGTGTGTTTAAGGGAGAGGTGAAGAGGAAAATGGATGAAGAAGAGGAGGGAAGGAAGAAAATGATGAAAATGGAACTAGTAAAGAAGGGAGAAGAAGAAGAAGGAGTAGACAGAAGTTCGATAAAAGGAGAAAGTTTTGAAGATTATTTTTTTCAAGAACGCTCGAACATTTTTGAAGTTTCTGGTCAAATAGTGAAAGATGGAGACACAGAACACCACAGAACACCGCCACCACCAGAACACAGCCACAGGAAGGTGAAACGTGCCACAGAACACAGCAGAACATCACCACCACAAGAACACAGCCACAGGAAGGCGAAACGTGCCACAGAACACCGCAGAACATCGCCACCACAAAAAAAATGTGCCACAGAACACCGCAGAACATCACCACAACCAGAACACAGCCACAGGAAGGCGAAACGTGCCACAGAACACCACAGAACATCACCACAACCAGAACACAGCCACAGGAAGGTGAAACGTGCCACAGAACACCGCAGAACATCACCACCACAAGAACACAGCCACAGAAATGCAGAAGAAATTAACAGAAAGGTAAAATATGCCACAGAACACCACAGAACATCGCCACCACCAGAACACAGCCACAGGAAGGCGAAACGTGCCACAGAACAGCTGCGAACATCACTGGTACAAGAACACAGCCTCTACAACAGAAGGTGGCTGGCAGAACATGCGAACAACATCCCAACACCAACCAGAACACTCGTCAAGCACACTGTCCTGAGAGCCAACAGGGACGGCACTGTGGCAAGGCTCTGCTATGCCACCGAACGCCAGAACCACATGCTGGCCCTCTGTGGCGGTGGTGGTGGTGCTGGTGGTGGTGGAGGGTGTTTGGAAAGGCCTAGATATTTGACGGAACACCACCACCACCACCAGCAGGATCAGGAGCAAGATCAGCAGCGACAAGAAGAAATGCAGCAAGATCAGGAGGAGGAACAGCAAGATCAGCAGTGTAAGTCCAGTGTTGTATGTGGTGTAGGCAATGGAATACTGCTAGAACAACAACAACAACAACAAAACAACAACAACAACAATCAGAATCAATGCAAGACAGTGTTCGGACAGTCAGACATTACAAGAACAACAACAAGAACAACAAGAACAACTAGAATTGAGACGAGATAGTGTTTCAGGTGACAAAGTATTACAAAATTTGCCAAAGAGTGTTGTGGAGGGTGAAATATTGCAAGAACAACAACAAGAACAGTTTGGCTTGCATGAAAGTGTTCTAGATGTCAAAATGTTGCCAAAAGAACAGAGAGAACAGTTTAAGTTGCCAAATAGTGTTGTGGAGGGTGAAATATTGCAACAACAACAAGAAGAACAGGAACAAGAACAGTTTGGCTTGCATGAGAGTGTTCCAGATGTCAAAATGTTGCCAAAAGAACAGACGGAACAGTTTAAGTTGCCAAGTAGTGTTGTGGAGGGTGAAATATTGCAAGAACAACAAGAAGAACAGTTTGGCTTGCGTGAGAGTGTTCTAGATGTCAAAATGTTGCCAAAAGAACAGAGAGAACAGTTTAAGTTGCCAAGTAGTGTTGTGGAGGGTGAAATATTGCAAGAACAACAAGAAGAACAGGAACAAGAACAGTTTGGCTTGCGTGAAAGTGTTCTAGATGTCAAAATGTTGCCAAAAGAACAGAGAGAACAGTTTGAATTGCCAAATAGTGTTGTGGAGGGTGAAATATTGCAAGAACAACAAGAAGAACAGGAACAAGAACAGTTTGGCTTGCGTGAAAGTGTTCTAGATGTCAAAATGTTGCCAAAAGAACAGACGGAACAGTTTAAGTTGCCAAGTAGTGTTGTGGAGGGTGAAATATTGCAAAAACAGGAACAAGAACAGTTTGGCTTGTGTACGAGTGTTCTAGTGTGTGAAGGACTGGAGAACATGGAAGAACAGGGAAGAAATGAAGAACGGGAAGGAGAAATGGAGGATAAAACAGTGATACAAGAAGAAAAAGTACATAATTTTGAAGAACACGCCAGAAAAATGGATGTTATTGATGACAGAACAGCAAAGGAAGGAGAAGAACAAGAGAACAAGATACGGAACGAAAATTTGGCGCCAAAACGGAAAAAAGAAAACGGACATGAACTTGAACCAGAGAAAACGCAACATTTAAAGGCAGACTCAAATAATTGGCGTTCCAACCCAAAAAATATAAATTCCTGTTTGGGGGAGCAGATTTCCAGCCCAAAGCACTTAGATTCTAGCCCAAACAGCGCCGATTCTAGCCCAAACAGCGCTGATTCGACGCCAACACAAGAAAATAGCCCAAAACACGTAGATTCTAGCCCAAACAGAGACATTTTCAGCCCAAAAACCTTCGAAACTAGCCCTGACACTTGTACTAGCCCAAAACACGGAGATTCCAGCCCAAACAGAGACGTTTCCAGCCCAAACCGCGGAAAAACTAGCCCTGACACTTGTACTAGCCTAAAACACGTAGATTCTAGCCCAAACAGAGACATTTCTAGCCCAAACCGCGGGAAAACTAGCCCTGACACTTGTACTAGCCCAAACCGCGGAAAAACTAGCCCTGACACTTGTACTAGCCCAAAACACGTAGATTCTAGCCCAAACAGAGACGTTTCCAGCCCAAACCGCGGAAAAACTAGCCCTGACACTTGTACTAGCCCAAACCGCGGAAAAACTAGCCCTGACACTTGTACTAGCCCAAAACACGTAGATTCTAGCCCAAACAAAGACATTTCCAGCCCAAACCGCGGAAAAACTAGCCCTGACACTTGTACTAGCCCAAAACACGGAAATTCTAGCCCAAACAGAGACGTTTCCAGCCCAAACCGCGGAAAAACTAGCCCTGACACTTGTACTAGCCCAAACCGCGGAAAAACTAGCCCTGACACTTGTACTAGCCCAAAACACGGAGATTCCAGCCCAAAACCTCACATTTCTAGCCCAAAGTCCCAAGAATCCACAATCTCTATAAATTTTAAGCGCGTTGCAGTTGAGAACGGAGGTGGAGCAGTGCCGGGAGGTGGAGCAGTGCCGGGGGGTGCCTGGAGAGAGTGCCACAGTGCCAGACCATTGAAGAGAGCCAGGATGGAAGGAACAGAGCAATTGGAACATGGAAAATTGGATAAGAACTTGAAATATGAAGGAATTTATGAGAATTGTGGGTCAGGAGGAGGAGGAGGAGAGGGAGAGGAAGAGGAGGAGGAGGAGGAGGAGGCCTTGAAAACATTTAATTTATTTATTTACGAAGAAGGAACGTCTTATAAAGGATTACTGGAAGGAGGAAATGTGGAGAATGGAGGAGGAAGAGGAAGAAGAGGAGGAGGAAGAGGAGGAAGAGGAAGAGGAAGAAGAAGAGGAAGAAGAAGAGGAGGAGGAGGTGTAGTTGAGGAAGAGAAGGAAGAAGCAAAAGGAAGAAGAAGAAGGAGAAGGAGGAGGAGAAATGCAGAAGAGGAGGAGGAGGAGGAAGAAAAAAGAAGAAGAAGAAGAAGAAGAGGTACACTGGAGGCAGAAGAGGAGGAGGAGGAGGAGGAAAGAGAAGAAGAAGAAGAAGAAGGAGGTACACTGGAGGAAGAGGAGGAGGAGGAGGAGGGAGGAGTGAATAAAATGACAAAATTTTTACGAAATACTTTAGAAAGACGTAGGCTGAAATGTGACAGGAAAATCGCCTTAAAACACATAAAACACGCAGAAAACCAAACGCAGATGGACTCAAAACAAACATGGAGGCTTGAAAAACACACAGCAGCACTCCAAACACCCCAAAACACAGCAAATACAGCAAAAAAGACCATAAAAGCAAGATTCAGAGGAAGGAGAAAGGTAAATGGCCCACAGGAACCTCTACTTTCAAAACACAGCCACTAAAACTCCCAGAAACGCAGCAAAATATGACAAAAACAGCTTAAAGACACAGAAAGATGCTGTGACAGGGGTGAACAGCACTCTCGAAGTCACCACAGCCTCCACAGCCCCCTACCACATCAAAATTAACACAACAAACACAGCAATCTACCACCAGAACAGCAATGGAGAGCACACAGCCACAGTTTACTATAGCAGAGGCAGCACAGCGAAGACAGCACCCTACCACAGCATCAGCGAGCAGAACCACACAGCCACAGCCACAGCCAGGCACAGGGAAGCTTACGACAGCGACAGAAGTGACCAGAATACACCCACAGAGAACAGCACAGCCACCACAGCAGACCCTCACAGCAACAGGGATGAGCAGCACACAGCCACAGCACAATTTTTAGACCCTGCCTCTGATTCTGGAAATTGTACATGTCAATCTGAAAATTTCTTAGATTTTCTGGGATTTCTACCACAAGAGCAGTGCCACATTAGAAAACGGAGAGTGCCACACAGCTTGAGGGTCACACAGCCCCCTGACACTCCCCAGGAAGCAGTGCCAGGCTCAGGGATGTGGCACTCAAGCTCTGGCACTGAAGATAATATCGTTTTGCCTAAATTGACGAAAATTATGATTGGGAATTCTACTGGCACTCTTTCTGGCCCTCGTGTGGCACCCCTGACCCCTGGCACTCTAGCCCCAGTCCTGTCAGCAGTGCCACCTCCATCTGTGCCTAATATTATGTGGGTGCCGGTGCCTCTTGCCATCCTAGACAGCCAAAATCATTTCGCACTAAATGGCACTCTTCCTTCTCCTCCTCCTCCTCCTCCTCCTTCTTCTTCTTCTTCTTCTTCTTCTTCTTGTCTTCCTCCTCCTCATTTTCCTCTTAGTCATGTTCGTTCTTCCTCCTCCTCCTCCTCCTCCTCCTCCTCTTCCTCTTCCTCTTCCTCTTCTCCTCCTCCTGTTCTTCCTCCTCCTTCTTTTCTGTTTAGTGATATGTCCTCCTCCTCCTCCTCCTCTTCTTCCTCCATTTTACCGTTTTCTAGTTCATCCTCTTCTAGACCCTCCTCCTCCTCTTCCTCTTCTTCTTCCTGTCCTCCTCCTCCTCCTCCTCCTCCTCTTCCTCCTCCTCCTCCTTCTCGACCTTTGCCAAAACTTACCCCACTAAAAGATTTGTATAAGTTTGCAAAATTTGAGCAGTGCCAAGCTTCTAGTAGTGCCAGAGTTGAGTGCCACACCCCAGAGCCACCACCAGTTGTCCCCAGTGCCGCCCAGAGCAGTGCCATGGCCCGGAATGTCGCCATACAGAGCCAGATAGTGCCAGAAATCTACAATGTTTGCGATGATGATGATAATGATGATTGTTGTGTGATTGAGCTAGAGTGCCAGTCTCTACGTAGTGCCAGTGCCAGGGGGAGTGTCAAAGGTACCCCTGAGATTGGTGTTGTCAAGGTAGAGCCGCCAGAATGCTTTGGTGTTGATGATGATGATGTTGATGAAGTGCCAAGAGAGTGGTGTGTCCCTGGCAGTAGTGGTATTGGTATAGTGCTACACCACAACACCAAGCAGGAGGTGGTGAGGGATTGGTACACCAGCCCTCAGTCAACACCAACAACACCGCAATCACCACGGTCCAGAGTCGAGTCACCATTGCTGTTCTCCATTGAGTCACCACTATACGCAAATATGTCATCACCATTGCCACAGTCATCACCACTGCCCCTCTCACCACTGCCATCACCACCCCCCCTCTCACCACTACCAGTACTGTCACCACCACGCATTCCTTCACCAGATATACTAACATCACCATTATCAACACCACCACCACCATCACCACCACCACCATCACCACCACCACCACCACCACCATCACCACCACTTTCTGAGACAAAAATGTTAAGATCAGTAAGAATATTTAGCACACACACAGCGTCACAGCATCACAGCATTACAGCATCACAGCAAAATATCCCCATAACGGCTGGAAATGTGGAAAAGGCAGCTGTGTTAAGGAGAAGGATATTAACAGCATTTCCAGCACAGCAGCACAGCCACAGACAGCTGGAGGTGTGCAGAACAAAAGCTGCATCTTAAGAACAGCATTGGAGAACAGCAGGTCAGCCACAAAGCATACACACACAGCATTACAGCCCAGAACAGCCACAGCAGCTGAAAGAGAGAGTGAAAACAGCATGGAGGGCAGGAACAGCATTCACAGCACAGCATTACAGCCCAGAACAGCCACAGCAGCTGAGAGAGAGAGTGAAAACAGCATGGAGGGCAGAAACAGCATTCACAGCACAGCCACAGCAGTGAGAAAGAGTGAAAACAGCATGGAGGCCAGGAACAGCATTCACAGCACAGCCACAGCAGCAAGAAAGAGTGAAAACAGCATGGAGGGCAGAAACAGCATTCACAGCACAGCCACAGCAGCGAGAAAGAGTGAAAACAGCATGGAGGCCAGAAACAGCATTCACAGCACAGCCACAGCAGCGAGAAAGAGTGAAAACAGCATGGAGGGCAGAAACAGCATTCACAGCACAGCCACAGCAGCGAGAAAGAGTGAAAACAGCATGGAGGCCAGAAACAGCATTCACAGCACAGCCACAGCAGCGAGAAAGAGTGAAAACAGCATGGAGGCCAGGAACAGCATTCACAGCACAGCCACAGCAGTGAGAAAGAGTGAAAACAGCATGGAGGGCAGAAACAGCATTCACAGCACACCCACAGCAGTGAGAAAGAGTGAAAACAGCATGGAGGCCAGGAACAGCATTCACAGCACAGCCACAGCAGCGAGAAAGAGTGAAAACAGCATGGAGGCCAGGAACAGCATTCACAGCACAGCCACAGCAGCGAGAGAGAGTGAAAACAGCATGGAGGCCAGGAACAGCATTCACAGCACACCCACAGCAGCGAGAAAGAGTGAAAACAGCATGAAGGGCAGAAACAGCATTCACAGCACACCCACAGCAGCGAGAGAGAGTGAAAACAGCATGGAGGGCAGAAACAGCATTCACAGCACAGCCACAGCAGCGAGAAAGAGTGAAAACAGCATGGAGGGCAGGAACAGCATTCACAGCACAGCCACAGCAGCGAGAAAGAGTGAAAACAGCATGGAGGCCAGGAACAGCATTCACAGCACACCCACAGCAGCGAGAGAGAGAGTAGATAATGTGGAAGGCAAACACAGCATTCTCTACACAGCATTGGAGCCCATCCCAGCATCCACAGCAACTGCGATTGTGATCAAAGATAACAAGGTGCGCGTGGTTGTGAGGCTGCGGAAAGTCACAGCAGCACAGCAAAACGTTGGCGTCACAGCAGCTGCAAATGTGAAAAGGAACAGCAGTGTGGCAGGAAGAGAGAAGGCAGACACAGCAGCACAGCAAAACAGCAATGTCACAAGAAGAGAAAACAGCAGAGAGGAGCCAGACACAGCAGCACAGCCAAACAGCAGTGGTATTGGCACAGCACAGACACATTCGAACAGCAGGTATAATCTCCGGCGCAGCAGAACGCCCTCCCGCCGTCTGCACAGTGCCAACACCCTGCTGTACACCAAGAACTTCACAGCACGTACCAATGCTGCACGCTGCCCTGGTGGTGGTGGTGGTGGTGGTGGTGGTAAGGTGTTGGAGGCAGAGAAGCTGCGAGTGCTGTGTGGCAAGAGCAGAATAGCCGCTACTGCTGCTGTTACTGTGGCCTCTGGTGCTGCTCCTACTTGTGCAGCAGTAACAGCAGCAGCACCCAGGGGGAAAAACAGCAATTGTAAAGCTGCACCACCACCAACACCAGCAGATGAAGCAGCAGAAACAGCAGCAGCAGCAACAGCCGTGGCAGAGAGAGCAGCACGAACAGCAGCAGCAGCAGCAGCAGTGGCGGATGAAGCAGCAGGAACAGCAGCAACACTAGAGGCAGCAACACAAACAGTAACATCAGCCGCTGTGGTGGCCAGTGACGCAGCAAAGATGGCATCAGCAGCAGTGTCTGTGGCTAATGAAGCAACAGCATTAACAGCAGTGCCGGACAGAGAACCAGGAACAGCGGAAGCAGCAGCAGCAGCAGCAAAAACAGCAGCAGCAGCAGCAGCAGCAGCAGTAGTGCGGGCGGAGGGCAGGGCTGCTGTGGCGGCGATAGCGAAGAGTACAGCTGTGGTGGTGGTGGGGGAGGCGGGGATGAGTGGTGGTGGTGGTGAGTGCCGGGTGTATGAGTGCCCTTCTGTGCTGCACCGTGCCATGGCCAGTGCCAGCGGGGGGGGCGTGGTGGGGCTGGGTGTAGTGCGGTGTTGCTTGAGCCGACTGCAAAATGGCTCCCTTGCTGCGAGACTCAACACCTTCACCACCTCCGGCACCACCACTGCGGTAGGGCCAGGATGCCGCAGGAGTTGGGTGAGCATGGATAATGTGGTGCGGGAGGTGCTGTGGCCGGCCAGGGCGATGGACGCACCCCCCCCTGGCACCACCGACCTCCAGAGTGCTGTGGTGGTGTTTGTGGGGTATCGAGTGGCCACAGCTGCCACTGACCTGGACTCAAGCAGCCTTACTGTGGCACTCAATTTCATACACAAGCTAGTGCCACCACACAGTGCCACGCCGCTCCTCAGGGGACAGCGCCTCGTCAGCCTGGCATTCTGCGGCACCTCTCTCTGCTTCATGCACCTCACACCACACAACACCACCACAAACAACACCAACACAAACAACACCAACACCACAAACAAGAAAAATAACAACAACACACTCATCCCCAGTGTGGTGGTGTTGCCTGCCTTAGACCCACAACCAACACCACAACCACCACCATCACCACCACCACCAGTGCCAGGGCCAGGACACACCAGCTGAGAGGGTGCCACACACACACACACACACACACACACGGACATTTGATAATTTGTATATAATTATTCTTGGTGGATTACAATAGCCAATTACATTTAAATAATTACATCTCTGAAATAATGCAGGTTTTATTATTTTTATTATTATTTTTATTATTATTATTATTATTATTATTATTGTGTATAAATATGGAAGGCTTTGATTTGTTTGTTTGTAAATAAAGATTTGTTTATGAAAATATTTGTGACTATTCTTGGCCCTTTAAAGAGAGAGTGTGTGTGTGTGTGTGTGTCTGTGTGTGTGTGTGTGTGTGTGTGTGTCTTAACATGCATTCAGAAATATATATATAATTATGTACGTTTTTTATTTATCTCATGTACACACACACACACACACACACACACACACACACACACACACACACACACACACACACACACACACACACACACACACACTTGCTTCACCCATGTACGTTTTAAGATATTTACGTACGTTTAAGATATTTACGCACACACAAACACACACACAAAAAGGAGGAGGAGGAGGAAGAAGAAGAAGAGGAGGAGGAGGAGGAGGAGGAGGAGGAAGAACTAACAAAAAAAAAACATAAAGATTTATATTTTCAGCGAGAGGAGGAACGGCGCAGCAAAACCACCACAGCCACAGCCACCACAGCAACCACCACAGCACCACCGACCCCTGAGCACCGCTGTGGCAAATGTGAGCGTAAATTTATGACCCCACAAGCACTGATCTCCCACGAAAAATTTTGTTCCTTGCAGCAAATGAAACCTCGCTCCGTAATCCTTCCAAAATCACCTTTAAACCCTAAATTACGTTCGGAAACCCCAGAGAAGCGGATTGCCATACAGATAAGGAAGGATTACAAGAAGACGCACCCCGGCCCAGTGTCTCCCGGCCCCGATGGCACTCCAGGGGCCAAGAAGTGCCAGAGAGTGCCAGTAAAGTAGAACATTTCATGGGACAACTGTGC
>NC_059256.1:8411302-8416302 GCF_017591435.1 Portunus trituberculatus | reverse complement strand
TCAAAACATGCCAAACTGTCTTAAAATGCCCTCAAAACATGCCAAACTGTATTTAAATGCCCTCAAAACATGCCAAACTGTCTTAAAATGCCCTCAAAACATGCCAAACTGTCTTAAAATGTTTCCCAGTATTGAAAGGGTTAAAATAGTGAAGACTGTGGCCATTAATCTTGTGACCTCCATAGACCCTTCCTGATGTCACAAAAACTACATAAGAGAGGCTTAAGGAACACGTCTTTTGTTGTTACTTAAAGATGCTGTACTTAATTATAAACAGATATGAACCTAACCTAACTTGGAGTGACATGGAGGCAGCAAAAATAAGATTGAATATAATGATAATAATAATTTTGTAGACATCAGCAGCTATGATAAATTGATCAATTAATCCCAAATGAATACCAAAAAATACACTATAAAAATACGGAAAAGAAAAGTAGAGCCTTAAAAACTGCCAAAATAACTTAGGAAAATAAGAATGAATACAATAGTAATAATAGTTTTGTAGACATCGGCTGTTATGACAGATTGACCAATTAAACCCAATTAAATACCGTAAAAACACACTAAAACTACATAAAACAAAAATAGAACCTTAAAATTACCAAAACAACTTAAAAGAAATGAATAAAATAATAATAATAATAATTTTGTAGACATCGGGAGCTATAATAGATTGACCAAATAAACCCAACAAAATACCAAAAAATACACTAAGAAAAATACGAAAAACAAAAATCGAACCTTAAAATTTACTAAAACAACTTAGAAACAAAAATAACAATAACAAAACCTTGCTCTGACGTCACGGGTGTAAACATTGTCACTCCAAAAATGTCGCTTGGAGGAAACAGTCGCCCGAAATTTTCCATAGAGGACGCCTTCGAGGAGGACGCCGACGATGTGGTGACCATGTACGGGGCGACCACTGAGCGCTCCCCACTGAGGCAGGACGTGGGGAGGGGCGGGAGGGGCGGGGAGAGGAAAACCTGCCTCACTCACTCCTCACTCTGCCCGATGTGGATGTAAGCAGCGGTGGTGGTGGTGGTGGTGGTGGTAGTAGTGGTGTCATAGTACTAGTGGTAGTGGTGGTGGTGGTGGTGGTGGTAGTAGTGGTGGTGGTGTTGGTAGTAGTGGTGTCATAGTACTAGTGGTGGTGTTGGTAGTAGTGGTGGTGGTGGTGGTGGTGGTGTTGGTAGTAGTGGTGGTGGTGGTGGTGTTGGTAGTGGTGGTGGTGTTGGTAGTAATGGTAGTGGTGTTGGTAGTAGTGGTGGTGGTGTTGGTAGTGGTGTTGGTGTTGGTAGTAGTGGTGGTGGTGGTGGTGGTGTCAGTCAGTGGACAGTTGGGACAGTGTCATCACCAGCACGTCCTTAAGTATTTCCAACACCCCTCCCACTCAGCAAGGTGGGGGGGCTTTGAAGGGAGACAAATGTAGCAACATTTGCCCCCAAAAAGTGTATGGACCCCCTTAGCCTAAACTAGGTGGGAGCACAGCCCCCCAGACTCACCACAGGGTCTTTACCCTGACATAACCTAAATGTCTTCTACCAGGGGTGAGGCTGTGCCCCCCAGACCACCACTTAGACTGACAGGGGGTGCTGCCCCCCAGTGTGTTGGTGCTCAGCTAAATGTGGTGGTGTGCAGCTGTGTGACAGTGGTGGGTGGTCACCAACACCATGACACACACACACCACTCTGCTTGGTGGTGACGGGGTGTGGTGACCAGCATGGTGAGTGTGGAGTGTGTCTTGGTGAGGCACCACCACAGTGTGTGTGTGTGTGTGTGTGACACAGTGAGGCACCAGCACAGTGTGTGTGACACAGTGAGGCTGGCCAGCACACCACACAGAGTGTGTTGGCCATACAGTGAGCAGTTCACCAGTAGGAGTGAGCACTGGTGCACTGCTTGGCCAGCGGGTGTGACTGGTGCCATTGGTGCCAGAGGTGCAGTGGTGACACCAGCCATGAAGCAAATGTAACTAAAAATATAATGATCCCAAAACTGTTGGTGCACCTCCTGGTAGGCCTACAAGTAGCTAGCATAGGCCTACAAGCACCACAGTGTTAGCCTTATTTGGGGGAATTATTTGAAGACCTTTGGGGGAATAACTTAAGATTTTTTAGGGCCATTTTAAAATAACCAATACTCATTTTAATATAGATTTAGGGACAAAATACAGTCATTTAGGGTCAGATCCCCCCCTCCCCCCATTACATCCTCAAACCCCTTTAAAAACCATCCCTTCCCCCCTGCCCTCTGCCCCCCACCCCCCAGGCCATCTCCAGGGACAGCGACTCCCTTATCCCCGGCGAGGGTGGCGGCGGCGGTGGTGGTGGTGGCGGTGGGTTCTCTCCTGCCTCTCAGTGGTGGTTCCGACACCCTAAAGTGAGAGAGAAGTGGAGGATTGTGGCCGCTGCGTTTGTCCTGCTCCTGGTGGGCCTTGGTGAGTGTGTGTGTGTGTGTGTGTGTGTTTTGAGTGAGTTTTGATGTGTTTTTGGGGGTGTTTTGAGTGTTTTTTGGGGTGTTTTGAGTGTGTTTGGGTGTTTGTGTGTATTTTGAGTGTGTTTTGATGTGTTTTGGGGTGTTTTGAGTATATCTGGGTGTTTGGGTGTGTTTTGATGTGTTTTTTGGGGTGTTTTGAGTATATTTGGGTGTTTGAGTGTGTGTGTGTGTCTGTGTGTGTGTGTGTTTGTAAGTGTGTTTTGATGTGTTTTTTGCAGTGTTTTGAGTATATCTGGGTGTTTGTGTGTGTTGTGATGTGTTTTTGGGGGTGTTTTGAGTATATTTGGGTGTTTGAGTGTGTGTGTGTGTGTTTTGAGTGTGTTTTGATGTGTTTTTGGGGTGTTTTGAGTGTATTTGGGTATTTCAGTGTGTGTGTGTGTGTGTGTGTTTGGAGTGTGTTTCTCTCTCTAATTCTTTCACTATTACATTCACCCTGTAACCTCTCTCTCTCTCTCTCTCTCTCTCAATCCCTCAATCTCTCTCTCTCTCTCTCTCTCAATCTCACAATCTCACAATACCTTTTTAAACCACAAAATCCCCAATTATTCCCACATAAAACCTCAATTTAAACCATCAAAAACCCCTTTTAAACCCCAGCCCCTGTTTGAGAGACCCCGTGAGACTAACGCCCTGTCTTCTGGCCCCCCCTTACAGTGCTCCTAACAGTCGGGGTGGCAGTAGAAGCAGTGCCATTGGAAAATATAAGTGGCGCTGTCTTCATTATTGCCGGCCTCATCTGCTTCATCCCTGGAGCCTACCATGTGGTGTATATCTTGCTGGCTGTTTGGGGGCGACGAGGATATGATTTCTATAACTTGCCACTTTTTAATTAAGGTGTGGGGGTGTGCGGGTGTCAGGTGTGTCTGGGGGGGAGTGGCTGTGTTTTAAGTGTATTTTGGGGTGTTTTGGGTGTTTTTTTGCAAGATTTCATGTTTTTGGGGTTTTTTGTGAATTTGTTGTGGTTTTTTGTTTTTTGGGGTTTTGTGTGTGTGTGTGTGTGTGTGTGTGTGTGTGTGTGTGTGTGTTTGAAAGGGCTATTGTTTTGGGGGTATTTTAAAAGAGATTAATGTTTAAAAACGTCTGTGTGTGTGTGTGTGTGTGTCTACTTGTAAAGCGCCGTTTTAAAGAAAGTTCAGTGTGCTTTCCGTTTGTGCGTTTGTCCGTCTGTGTGTCCGTTTGTCCGTTCGTTCATGTGCCAACTTACCATTATATGTATTGAAGAAAACGCAGAAAAAACGCAGAAAAACAGAAAAAATAAACACTGGAAAATGAGATAAAATGCAGAAAAACACAGATAAATCACAGAAAACAAAAAAACGCAGGAAAAACGCAGAAAAACACTAAAAACACAGAAAACACAGAAAAATGCAGAAAACGCAGAAAAACACAGAAAAACGCTATAAAACTATATCAAAACACAAAAAGTGCTAAAAATAATCTCTTTGTGTGTGTACGCTTGGAAATGAAAGGAAAAAAAACATATCTCTAATTGTGTTTTGTAGTGTGTGTGTGTGTGTGTGTGTGTGTGTGTGTGTCTGTCTGTCTGTGTGTGTATTTACCTAATTGTAACATATGGGAAAGGAGCTATATGTTTGTGTGTGTGTGTGTGTGTGTGTGTGTGTGTGTGTGTGTGTGTGTGTGTGTGTGTGTGTGTGTGTGTGTACATAGATTAACAATAGAGGGAAGTTATGACAAGGAATAATGGAGGAGGAGGAGGAGGAGGAGGAGGAGGAGGAGGAGGAGGAGGAGGAGGAGGAAGAAAAAATAAATTAAAACAGGAGGAGGAGAAGAAGAAGAAGAGGAGGAGGAAGGTCAAAGAGGAGGAGGAGGAGGAGGAGGAAGGTCAAAGAGGAGAAGAGGAGGAGGAGGAGGAGGAGGAGGAGAGTGAAGAAATGTGTGTGTGTGTGTGTGTGTGTGTGTCTGCATAGCAATACTCATAATATAAGACTTGTGTGTATATTAAAGCTTTTGTGTGCGTATGTGTGTATATGTGTGTGTGCGTATGTGTGTGTGTGTGTATGTGTGTGTGTGTATATGTGTGTTTACCATTCTATGTACAAAAAATATAAGGCCAGTCTCATTATTATTATTATTATTATTATTATTATTATTATTATTATTATTATTAGCTTAGATTGTGAAAATTATTATTATTTTATTTATTTATTTATATTTTTCTAACTTGTCTGATTAAAATGTTAAGAAATTTTGTAAACGACTTTGTATTAATATTAAATGTAGTTTGTTTATAAGTAGTAGTAGTAGTAGTGGTGGTGGTGGTGGTAGGAGTGGTGGTGGTGGTGGTGGTGGTGGTAGTAGTAGTAGTAGTAGTAGTAGTAGTAGTATTTCTGATTTTCTACTTAAATTTCCTTATAAAGAATGTGTGAAGTGTCAGTATTTATAAGTAGATTATTAAACCACTACTTTTTTGACATTTTTACTTAAATTTACTTACAAAACACAACATTTTCCTCAACAAGCTCAAAAAAACACTTAT